>NC_041224.1:1241111-1309829 GCF_002837175.3 Physeter macrocephalus
GAGCCATGGCCGCTGCGCCTGCGCGTCCGGAGCCTGTGCTCCGCAACGGGAGAGGCCGCAGCAGTGAAAGGCCCGCATACAGCAAAAAAAAAAAAAAAAGCACACCTGACTATTCTGTGCCAAGTACTTTCTAGTCCCTAACTGGTTTCTTTAATTAATTAATTAATTAATATATTTATTTGGCTGCATCGGGGCTTAGTTGTGGCATGCGGGATCTTTGTTGAAGCATGCAGGATCTTTCATTGCTGCTCAGGCTCTTCGTTGTGGTGATTGGGCTTCTCTCTAGTTGTGGCGTGCAGGCTCCAGGGTGCATGGGCTGTGTAGTTGTGGTGCACGGGCTCCAGAGCACGTGGGCTCTGTAGTTTGTGGCACTCGGGCTCTCTTGTTGAGGCATGCGAGCTCAGTAGTTGTGGCACGCTGGCTTAGTTGCTCTGCGGCATGTGGTATCTTAGTGCCCCACCAGGGATCGAACCCGCATCCCCTGCATTGGAAGGCAGATTCTTTACCACTGGACCACCAGGGAAATCCCCACTAACTGGTTTCCCTGGACTCATTATGTGATATAAAGTATTTGAACATTTGAAGTATTCACAAAACCTTTAGGAAAATTGTATCTTACCGTATTCGGAGCACTTTGAGGTGATGTGTTGTTTGCTGGTTAAGCAGAGCTTATAACTCAGGCCTCAGGAGCGGATGCTGTTACATCCTTAAGCTATAAGTGTCCCTCTAGGCAAGGGAGAAGGGAGTGAGCTCCTTACTTCAGGTCTGTTTTTACTCTCGGCTTTGTTTTCAACTTCCTGTTGTCCTAACCTTCTCCTTATTGTACCATCTTTATATTTTCTATTAAATGTGTCTATTTCAGTGGGGAGAAGAAATGGTAGACATAGTCGTTCTTAGATTAGTTTGTTTGCCTGGGCTGATATTTTAGGGAAATTGGCTAACTCTGTTTCTACCTAGCCATGATGATGGAGGTTGCAGGAACTTGTAAAATGTCAGAGTGAAAAAATTGGACATGACCTCTTAACAGCTCAGGGAAAATTGGATGCAGTTGAAAACCATCTGTGAATGCTTTTGAGACTGTCACATATTCTTTCTTTAGTATTCTTCCTTGTTCTTCTCAATTAATGAATTCCTCCCCCACTTCCTTTCTCACTCTCTTTCTAAACAGTACTTTCCTCACATTACACCTTCTTGACATTTACTGTTTCTTTCATATGCCTTAAAAAAATATTTTATAGGCCATTTAAGTGTCCTTCTGGGGGCTTCTTAGTTGACGTTGAAAATTCCTTTCATTGATTATTGAGTTGCTTGGTAGCAGTTTGGGAGCTCAGCCGTGACCACTGGTTGAATTTATCTTGGTCTTGAAGATAAACAGGTGTCACTTCTTTTAAGACAGCTGTTGTTGTCTGAAAATGTTAACTTGAGTACTTTTTAGAAGGCTTGTAGAAAATATAACTTTTATATTCCAAATCCCTTATGGTGTTTTAGAAAATGTAGCAGGCAGTAATTTTTTTCTTCCAAGATTCTAAAGTACTCCTTAAAGTAACAACAGTTCTCTAGTGTGAGGCTTTGACTGGAGGGGGAGTTAATTGGAGGTGTCATGCAGCGATGCTGTGTACATTGTTTTAAAAAATATTTATTTATTTATTTATTTAGGCTGTGCCGGGTCTTAGTTGCAGCATGTAGACTCTTAGTTGCGGCATGTGGACTCTTAGTTGCAGCATGCATGCGGGATCTAGTTCCCCGACCAGGAATCGAACCCAGGCCCCCTGCATTGGGAGTGTGTAGTCTTACCCCCTGGACCATGAGGGAAGTCCCCTGTGTAAATTTTTAACTTATAAGTTCCTTAATCTATTTGCTCCACCTCACCTCTCTTTTCAGAAATTCAAAGGAAGGAAAGATAGGTTTCCGAAGCATGTCTGTCACATACCTATATGGTATTTATGATCTTTTTTTTCTGATTGGCATACATGAAAACCTAATGTTCGATTTTAGTTAAGAGTGAGGCATCCTGCGCGCCCGGAGCCTGTGCTCCACAACGGGAGAGGCCACAGCAGTGAGAGGCCCGCGTACCGCAAATAAAAAATAATAATAATAACAGCATCAAGAAAGCACAACTGGGCTTCCCTGGTGGCGCAGTGGTTGAGAGTCCGCCTGCCGATGCAGAGGACACGGGTTCGCGCCCCGGTCCGGGAAGATCCCACGTGCCGCGGAGCGGCTGGGCCCGTGAGCCCTATTCTGTGCCAAGTACTTTCTAGTCCCTAACTGGTTTCTTTAATTAATTAATTAATATATTTATTTGGCTGCATCGGGGCTTAGTTGTGGCATGCGGGACCTTTGTTGAAGCATGCAGGATCTTTCATTGCTGCTCAGGCTCTTCGTTGTGGTGATTGGGCTTCTCTCTAGTTGTGGCGTGCAGGCTCCAGGGTGCATGGGCTGTGTAGTTGTGGTGCACGGGCTCCAGAGCACGTGGGCTCTGTAGTTTGTGGCACTCGGGCTCTCTTGTTGAGGCATGCGAGCTCAGTAGTTGTGGCACGCTGGCTTAGTTGCTCTGCGGCATGTGGTATCTTAGTGCCCCACCAGGGATCGAACCCGCATCCCCTGCATTGGAAGGCAGATTCTTTACCACTGGACCACCAGGGAAATCCCCACTAACTGGTTTCCCTGGACTCATTATGTGATATAAAGTATTTGAACATTTGAAGTATTCACAAAACCTTTAGGAAAATTGTATCTTACCGTATTCGGAGCACTTTGAGGTGATGTGTTGTTTGCTGGTTAAGCAGAGCTTATAACTCAGGCCTCAGGAGCGGATGCTGTTACATCCTTAAGCTATAAGTGTCCCTCTAGGCAAGGGAGAAGGGAGTGAGCTCCTTACTTCAGGTCTGTTTTTACTCTCGGCTTTGTTTTCAACTTCCTGTTGTCCTAACCTTCTCCTTATTGTACCATCTTTATATTTTCTATTAAATGTGTCTATTTCAGTGGGGAGAAGAAATGGTAGACATAGTCGTTCTTAGATTAGTTTGTTTGCCTGGGCTGATATTTTAGGGAAATTGGCTAACTCTGTTTCTACCTAGCCATGATGATGGAGGTTGCAGGAACTTGTAAAATGTCAGAGTGAAAAAATTGGACATGACCTCTTAACAGCTCAGGGAAAATTGGATGCAGTTGAAAACCATCTGTGAATGCTTTTGAGACTGTCACATATTCTTTCTTTAGTATTCTTCCTTGTTCTTCTCAATTAATGAATTCCTCCCCCACTTCCTTTCTCACTCTCTTTCTAAACAGTACTTTCCTCACATTACACCTTCTTGACATTTACTGTTTCTTTCATATGCCTTAAAAAAATATTTTATAGGCCATTTAAGTGTCCTTCTGGGGGCTTCTTAGTTGACGTTGAAAATTCCTTTCATTGATTATTGAGTTGCTTGGTAGCAGTTTGGGAGCTCAGCCGTGACCACTGGTTGAATTTATCTTGGTCTTGAAGATAAACAGGTGTCACTTCTTTTAAGACAGCTGTTGTTGTCTGAAAATGTTAACTTGAGTACTTTTTAGAAGGCTTGTAGAAAATATAACTTTTATATTCCAAATCCCTTATGGTGTTTTAGAAAATGTAGCAGGCAGTAATTTTTTTCTTCCAAGATTCTAAAGTACTCCTTAAAGTAACAACAGTTCTCTAGTGTGAGGCTTTGACTGGAGGGGGAGTTAATTGGAGGTGTCATGCAGCGATGCTGTGTACATTGTTTTAAAAAATATTTATTTATTTATTTATTTAGGCTGTGCCGGGTCTTAGTTGCAGCATGTAGACTCTTAGTTGCGGCATGTGGACTCTTAGTTGCAGCATGCATGCGGGATCTAGTTCCCCGACCAGGAATCGAACCCAGGCCCCCTGCATTGGGAGTGTGTAGTCTTACCCCCTGGACCATGAGGGAAGTCCCCTGTGTAAATTTTTAACTTATAAGTTCCTTAATCTATTTGCTCCACCTCACCTCTCTTTTCAGAAATTCAAAGGAAGGAAAGATAGGTTTCCGAAGCATGTCTGTCACATACCTATATGGTATTTATGATCTTTTTTTTCTGATTGGCATACATGAAAACCTAATGTTCGATTTTAGTTAAGAGTGAGGCATGACTTTACTTACTGTCATAGTTTTATGCAATTTGACCAGCATCTTCCTGAAGTTGGGCTACTAATTTAATGGGACAAAAGTAAAAAAATGCAACCAAACTAAAGATTGTTTCCTATAAACAGAAAGGAATGTTGAAAAAAAACAAAGTTTAGAAATTAATCTATAATTTGCTGAAGATAAGGAAGGCTATGGTAACAATAAGTGATTAATTCAGGAGTCGTTACCCTCCAAAGATCAAGCACTCTAAATACATTTGTGAAAATGTCAAAAAAGTATAAGGAAATAGACATGTTATCAATGTTATGGTACTTTCATTGGTTCTTTACTTATGAGGGGCTTTTGGCAGATCTGATTGTCACTGTTATCTTTGGTGGGGCAGAGATCAGTTGATCATCTTTCAACCATCGCTGCATTTTGGATTTTGGATTTTTGGATCTGATTTAGTGAATTTGCTATACATTTTACTTTGTTCTCTAATGTCCCCCAAAACTTCTGAATTTGATGTTTGTGAATGTCAATTAATTGTGTACTTCTGATTTTCTTAGAAAAGTAGAAATTATCAAAATTGACATAAGAAGAAAAAGAAAACTCACCTATTCTTGTAGTATGAAAGAGATTGAGCCAATAGTTCATCTTCCCTTAAAGATAGCATCAGGCCCAATTGATTTTATAGGTAAGTTCTACCAGAGTTCAGTTTTTTAGACAAACTCTTTGAGAAAATAGTCAGTAGAAGAAAGAACCTGATCCCTCTCATCTTATGAAGTTAGTATAACTTTAAAGCCAGGCAAGGACAATTCAACAGGAGAAAACTGTAGACCATTCTTACTCATAAACTTAGATGAAAAGTTTTTATAGCAAACTGAAGCCAGAAATATTCAAGACCAAGTTGAATTTATTCCAGGAATGGCAGATTGGTTTAACAGTACACAATCTATTAGTATAATTCATTACACTAGCTGACTAAAAGAAGAAAAACTACATAATCATTTCAGTGAATCTCATCTTCAAAAATTTTTAGCACCTGATAATAATGGAAAGAAGAAAATAAAATTCTTAGCAAATTAATAACTTCCTTTACCTGATAAGGGTGGTTATCTACCAAAAAAACCTATCACAAACATTGTATTTAATGCTAAGTGTTGGAAGCATTACTTTTAAAATCAGAAACCAGGAAACCCACTGTGACTAATTATGTTTATTCTTGTACTGGATGTCTGAGCCAGTGCAGTAAGATGAGAATAAGAATTAAAAATTTATAAGAACAGGAGAAGAGAAAGAAAAATGTCATTTATTAACAAAGGGTATGATTTTCTACATAGAAAACCCAATTTTATCTGTATATCGCTTATTAGAATGAATTGGAGAGTTGAACATGTTGTTATAGATAAACATCAAACACAAACATCAGTATCTACAGTAGTAATTATAAATGTGTAGGAATAATCTTTAAAAAATCATTTGAGACCTTTATGGAATAATTATAAAACTTAAACTCAGAAGAACAATTTTAAATGATTTTTTTTAAAGATTGTGTTCACAGATAGGGAGAGTCATTATAATAGTAAGTTATTATCTAATTGGTCTATAGATTCAGTCCAACTTCAAACAAAATCCAAGTAGGTTTTTTCCTTGAAACTTGACAAGTTGATTCTAAAATATCATGGAAGAATTAGAGCCCCAAATACTCCAAACAGGTAGAACTAGGCGAGGGGTAATATCTGCTACCTACTGATGTGAAGGAGCAGCCCATGTGTGGATAATGTTGGCACCATTCATGTCTCTGTTGCTCACAAGGCACTCAGACACACAGCCCTGACAGCACCTGCCCTGCCACTCACCTGCAGAGCCATGGGACTATGTCAAGTAGGTTCTACTTGACTTCTCCTCCTAGCATGTTCCTCCTATCTTAGAGACTGCTTCCAGGCATTAAATGGAAAGGAGTACATAAATCACCAACAGGGAGGGGTTTGACTGTCAGTGGTTCAGAGCAATAACTCTAGAACCAGACTGCCTGGATTCAAACCCAGCCCCACCCCCTATTTGCTGTATGATCTGATGGTTATTTAATCTTCCTCTGCTTCGGTTTCCTCATCTGGAAAATGGGGGAAATAACAGAACTTTTTGCATAATGTCATTGTAAAGAGTAAATGAACGAATGCGGTAAAACTAGCAGAACATTATCTGGCACACAGTACTCAGGAAGTATTAGCTATTACTGTTTTTATTTCTTTACACTCATTCTTTTTCTCACAACGCTTTCATCAGTTTGTCATTTTTTGACACTATTTTGCTAGGTTTAATCCAATGTTAAATTGCTGGTGTTCAAACAATATGTTCCTTAAGCGATTAAAAACAAAGATTAGTGGGTTTAACAAATGAATACAGAACCTTCTTTAAAAACTGGGCTTCAAAAAAACTGTCAGGCCAAAGATCAGTTTAGTGGGGAGAGACATTTGTCAGTGAGACACCAGGACAATGGGAATGTGTACACAATACAACCTAAATACAGAGAAAAGGTGCCTGAAGGAACCTAAGAAAATCAGACCTGAAGAATGTAGGATTTTCTCTGAGATCTGAACAGTGAGGAAAATTGTCCTGGGCGTGTAAGCAGTTAAGCTGGGATGGATAAGACCAGAATTCCATTCATAGGAAGTAGGTGTTTAATGACCTTTACAAGGTGGGGGCAACAGAATGTGTGTTGATGGAAAGACACCATCAGACACAGGTAAAGAATTTCGTTTCATTAATGGAAAATGATAGAGGTACTTATGGAAGCGAGTAAGTCAGGTGATGACGTGGCATGCTCCCACTTGGAGGTGTGGCTTTGCATTTTCCCCTGGAGTCGCGCCACTGTGGATTGACACAGACCCCCTTTGCCTTCCTCCTGCTGGGAGTTGGCTCCCTGCCTCCGGGAGATTCTTCTGGAGACCGGCTCCAGGTGGGCCTGCTAACCAAGAGCTAGTGGCTGGCACAGGTAAACCACAACACGTTTCTGACTGTTTACTGTGAGGCTGAGTGAGGTGAAGGTCACTTTCTGGGTTGTTTTTTTTTTTTTTTTTTTTTTGCGGAACGCCGGCCTCTCACCGTCGTGGCCTCTCCCGTTGCGGAGCACAGGCTCCGGACGCGCAGGCTCAGCGGCCACGGCTCACGGGCCCAGCCGCTCCGCGGCACGTGGGATCCTCCCGGACCTGGGCGCGAACCCGCGTCCCCTGCGTCGGCAGGCGGGCTCTCAACCACTGCGCCACCAGGGAAGCCCCGTAACCACTTTTAAATGTCTCCCCTAGCCCCTGTCAGTTTTCTGTGCTTTACAGTGCTGTTGATTTTCTATTACATTTTTTGCACACACATCCCCTGTGAAAGTATGCCTCGCTTTTAAAATTTCAGTAAATTGAAACTTTTAAAAGTCTCCAGAGGTGTCTAGTAATGACTACAAGAATACCTTCTAGTGAAAAAGATTAATATCACACTAAAAGGGTAACAAACTATAAGATATATAGACATTTTGGAAAATGTATGAATTATTTTTGTTCACTTTAGTCATATTTAATTTTAATATGGAACATGACCTAAATGTCTAAAATTGACATTGATTAGTTCTTGTCTCATTCTTTTTAGCAGAATGTGAATTTCACATACCCCAATTAAGTAGAATTTTTTAAAAAAATTAGAATATAAACCCATTTAAAGAGAAAAAATTTACTGAGATTGTAGATAATCCATTCAGAAGATAATCCATTCAGATGGAATTGTGTCCAGATGTGCTTTGGGCTACTTACTGCTGTAAATGTGTCTTCAAATAAAAGAAACTTTAAAAGATATAGAAACTCTTCTTAAAGTAAAATCATAGACTACCTTACTCTTCATTCAATTTAATTCAGCAAAATGTTGTGAATACAAAATACTGCAAAGGTCTCTACACTTGCAATTAAGGGATGGTCCTTGGCCCCCAAAAGCTTACAGTTATGAGAAATAAAACATACAAGTTAATTGTAATATAGACTAGAATAAAATGAGCAAACTTGGAAAAACAGAAAAGATTAAACTCTTAAGGTCCACGAAGCAGCGACTATTCCTTATCATATTTGTCTCTGTGTACCTAAATATACGTGTATATTGTTTTGTTTTTACACTGTTGGCATTTTCATTGTGTGTGTGTGTGTGTGTCTTTTGTTTCCTGTTTTGTTTTGTTTTCACTTGGCATTATTTCATGATGTCCTATATCCTTAATTATGTTCAAAAATATTATTTAATGGCTATCAAGTGTTCCATTATGTAAGAGTAGTTTAAACCTTCTGTTGTTGACCATTTAGTTTGTCTATGCACCACTTCAAGCCTCAGCAGAAATGAAAGAGCAGAATTTCACTAATGTTGATTTTGAACATAGAGTGTATTCAAGTATATTTTCTACTATATACACCAGAGTTTACTAAATTTGATCATTACATTATATTTCAATAATAAGGTTAAACACCTTATATTATAATTGTTACACAGCACTCTTCAGATGAAATGAGAAAAATAGGTAGATTTTGTTATTTGCTAATTTAGCTCGCCATTCATATATATATTATATATGCACATATGCACACTCACATGACTTTTATAGTTTTCCTCAAAGTAAATAATATAATCTGTTGTGTACCTGCTATTATTTGTCATAATATTATTTTATTACTTGTTAAAATATTCCCTTATAATAAACCTATTGGTTATTTTCTGGTCTACTCTTAAAAATATGGATCATTGAATTTGGAAAGCAAGAATGCATTTTACCTATTATTTTTGTCGTGTACATTCTGTAGCCTTATTAATTTTATGAAAGTATTTGCTTTGAAATATTTACTTGTTGTATAGCATTGACTTTTAGTTATTTTTAGTTAGAGAGGAAGTTAGAGAGAAAGTAGTATTATCCTGTATTTTAGCTTGTCGTTTTTTCATTTATAAGATGTAGCTCATAGTGTTTCATTGGGATGATGTGAAGAGTAAATTCTTTAAAAATGTGTAAAGTACCCATCACAATATCTGACATGTCATAGGCACAGAAGAAATGACCACTTCATTCTCTTTCCTTTCTATCTGTACCATAAGTTTGACTGTCAGCTGGTCTGTAGAAGATTCTATGTGGAAAAATCCTCTATCAATTGGAGGCTTTTATTTTTGTTTGTTTTTTTAAAATTTTAATGATGATAATTTAACGAAGGTGATTGATTAAATAGTTATTGAAAGATTAAAGGTGTAAAAGAAAAAATGTGGTAACATAAAAACAGCTCCACACATTACAAGAGAAAAAAATTATAACTATGTGTGGGGATGGATGTTAACTAGATTTAATGTGGTGATAATTCGCAATACATAGAAATATTGAATCATTATGTTGTACACCTGAAACTAATGTAATACTGTATGTCAATTATATCTCAATAATTAAAATTGTTCAGCTTTTTAGTTATTGTTATAACGGAGTGGCAGCTTCCAAGCTTCTTACAATCTGGACTCAACAGTCTACTAAGGTTTTTTGTTTTTTGTTTTTTAAGTTTTTACTTCTTTATTGGAGTATAATTGCTTTACAGTGTAATTGGAGCCTTTTAAAAAGTGAAAATATCTGTCAGGGATGTCGCTCCCATCAGGCAAGTTGCTGGACTAGAGTGACTTCTAAGGTTTCCTACATATTCTGTAATTTCAAGGTTCTGAAACAGTGAAAGTAACTGGTAGGCTTCTCTAGGTAGTACAGTCTTGAGTGGAGGATAATTTAGTTTGACAGTTAAATCATACAACAGATGTTAAAACATTTACAAACCTCAGTGAGCTCTTTTTTGAGTCCAGTCATCTTAAGAACTTAAGCTATACTTGTCTTAGATTTTCCTTGAATCATAATAATTTAATTTGTTTATAAAAGTAATGCTAGTTCTGTATCCTTATGAGACAAAGTATTCAATGAAACTCAGACATGATCTGGTTATTTTTTTCTCATTTTACATCAGGTTTTCAACCAACCCCTACTCCTTCTCACTGCAGCTTTGCTCTTTAAAGAGCAGTTCGGGGTTCCTAAAACCAGATGAGAAGTTTAATCAGTTAATCATTCAGATGTGCAGGGTGTAAGGATAATCGGGTAAGAGGTGTGGTCCCTGACGTAAAGAAGCTAATAGTCTAATAGCGAGATGTGCTGTGTACGGGGTGGATGTGTGTACATTTGTGTATATGTATGTAAGACGTGTTTGTGTGTGTGTTATAACAGGAGCTCAGGAAAGGTAATACCTCAGGTCTCCCTGGGGGATTCAGGGAACGTTGTTCAGAGGAGGCTGGGTTTGGGTAGCCGATAGCAGGACCATCCTGACCAGAGAAGTCTTCAGCTTTCCCTCAGTCTTTATGGAAAGAGCTATGCTTGTGGAATTGTCGACGTGGAAAAGAATTACAAGTCGCAACCTGCATTTTTCTTCTCTCTCTCGCCCCTTGTTTTTAAAGGGAACCAGTAGGAACCAGAATACTGGCTGACACCTTGCCAAGAGTGTGGACTTGCACAAATTTTTTTTTTCTGTTTTCCCCCTTGTGGTACCCAGCTCACTACATTGCCATATTTGAATGAGTTAATAATGTTAAACTTTCAGAATGGCGTACAGCATGCAGAAAACATTCAATAATGTTATTGTAATGTATTGATGTCTCCATTTATCATCATGATCTCTCTTGAATTACTCATCACTTTCCTGCCATAATCATATGGAAGAAATGTCTTGATTGGGCCAGCCTTTCTCTTATTTATGGTTCAGGAGATTCCTCTAGATACCTACGAAACCTTGTAGTCCTTTGGTTATAGTACGTAAGTGGGTGTGTACTGAAGCCATGTGGATACCACTTCCAGGTGAGGGGATGCGTTTATTTAGTTATAGGAATTGTCAGTTTTCTACAAAATAATTTGTAATGCTTAATTTATATTAGAAAGTTGACCTCACATTTTTTTAAATTATGGAATTATTGTTTTTAAGTCTGGTGACAATATGGAGAAGGATCATTTAAAAGGAACTGCTTTTTATTCTAAGCTATATAATTATCATCTTAAAGGTGACCTTTGCAGTAGCTTCTTTTAAAATATTAATAGATAAAGTTGTAGAATCAGGGTTTTGGGGGGTTGGGTTATCAGACATATGTTGTATTTGCTTGTAAATCTTTAAAGAAATAGGAGACATTGTGTAAATAAATGTTGCTGAATGTATATGTTGCCAAATTTAAGATGTACTGAATATGAACCCTTTCGCCTTAATTTCAAATGAGCAAAAAGACATCTGTCATCAAAATGAACACGTTTGTTTTTTTAATAGAGAAAGCATGAATTCAACTTTCATAAAGCTATTATAAATGAGTTAGTCCTTTTTCTTCCAAATTTGATAGAGTCCATTTACCTTTAAAAATTTTTTTTACTGCAGTATCATGTTGTGAATAGTGACAAATATGTCCTTCTGTCATCTTCTTCTACCTTCTTGCTTTATAATGTCCGTAAATAAATGTTTTCTTATAACATTTATACATATGCAACGATGACCATATTTTTGAAATGTTAATAGAAACATAATACCTTCTTAGAGACAGTTTTTTTGGCCACTGATTCAATTAAACCTTCCACACTCTCACAAAAATGAGACATTTTCTCACTGTATCTGGGATATGGCCCCCCAAAAAAGTATATAATGAATAAAAATCTAATAAAAATACCGAGGCACACACACAAATATCCTGACCTAAAGCAAGTTTACATTACGAAAGTGGTGACATTTTTAACAGATAAAAAATTAGACCGTATACAATTGACCCTTAAACGATGTGGGGCTTAGGGGCGCTGACCCTCCACACAGAACTGTATCTGTGGGTCCACATCTGGGTGTGTGTAGTACCTCGTATTTATTATTTAAAATGATGTGCTTATAAGCGGACCCGCGCAGTTCACACCCCTGTTGTTCAAGGGTCAGCTGCAGTTAGTCTAGGTCAGGCAGCTTTCACCGCACGTGCAATCGCCATCACTCTTGGTAGGAGCTACCTAGAGTGTGTGCTGAGAAGGGCTCAGAGAAGACGGGCGCCAGCGTCTGTTAGTGACATGTACTGCAGGTGTGGACTGTGGGCCCTGGAGGAGGAGTGGCTCATGTTTTCCATCTTAAAATGACTGGGTGGGAAGGGCCGTGGAGGACTGTGGCCCTCTAATCTTCTGATTTGTAACTTGGGATCTTTCCCCAATTCTGTTGGATAACCTTTCCTGGAAAACCCTGCTTCTGTAGTCACGTCATTCCTCAAGGAAGATGCTCTGAAGAGGATGCCTGGGGAATGAATGGTCATGGTAATTTAATCCACCTGGAAATTAATGCGTGGCCATCCATGTGGTCATGAGAATGATGTTAGATTCCTAATATGCTCTTTTCAAACCTAAAAATGTTTGTATTTTTCATTAACATGACCATAATTTACTGAATCCTGAGAAACTTTCAGAGAAGTCACCTTGCCTAAATTTTAAAGAAGGAATTATACTGAAATGAAGAATAGTTCTTTACCCTGATGGATTATCATCTTTAATGTATCTCAACTGATGTGAAATAGGAAACTAATGTCTAATATCCCTGAGAGCTGTAAAATATTCACTAGTAATCAAAACATAAAACGTTCCTCTCCTGATTTTCTGTTCCTCTCTCCTACCGATCACATTTTGTAAAATATAAACAATTACACCTGGAAGTTCCAGTAGGAAAAGTACAATCATGAAATCAAATGTGTCTTCTCACCTCATATATGTATTGTAGTATTTTGGTGAACGTCAAACTTTAAATAAGCTCAGCAGATATTTACATGGAGTGGACCACGTGTGGTGGGCAGTAGAGAAGCAGTGATGGATAGAACAGGGTACCTACCTTGGAGGAGCATTCATTTAAGAGAAGAGCTGCTCCAATTTGGATCATCACTACCTAAAGCAGGTATATGTACATTATTTAGCAGCTATGAGGTGAGTACTTCTGCAAAATACTGCCATCATTTCTCCTTTATTTACTACAAAGCTACCATTTTCAAGTCCGTGGAAGGCAGCCCATGGTGTGTGTGTTCTAAACAGAAACGGATCCATTAGAAATTGGGATCTGCCTAGCCACCTTTAGCTAGAGAAGACTTTGGCTTAGTGACTTGTGGTTGTGTGGAAATGAAAAGCAGAGTTATTGGGAAGTATATTCACAAACGGAGGACTTTAAAATTGCCAAAATAGCATGAATCATGAATAGTATAAAATCATAATTTCTCCATCATTACCAGTAAACATTTATGGAGACTCCCCAGAGTGACTGGTTCCGGATTTTATATCTTAGGTTAAACTTGCCTTTGCCTTCTGTTCTTGCTGTCCCGTAATTGCCCAAAATGTTCTTCGTTAATTTGCCAATGAGTTTTTAAAAATATAGCCTAGTGTGTCTGTGGGTTTAAAAAAAGTTTTTTTTAACTAATTTTGGTGAATCCATAAGAATTTATAAAAGAGCATAACAATGAAGAACACAGGCTCTGACATGGATGCATCTAGAGACTGTCATACAGAGTGAAGTAAGTCAGAAAGAGAAAAACAAATACCGTATATTAATGCATACATGTGGAACCTACAAAATGGTACAGATGAACCGCTTTGCAGCGCAGAAATTGAGACACAGAAGTAGAGAAAAAATTGTGGACACCAAGGCAGGGGGAAAGCAGCGGGGGTTGTTGGTGGTGGTGGTGGGATGAATTGGGAGATTGGGATTGACATGTATACACTGATGTGTATAAAATGGATGACTAATAAGAACCTGCCGTATAAAAAAATAAATAAAATTATAATTTAAAAAAAATAACGCAGGCTCTGGAACTGGACAGAGCTGATTTCAAATATTGTTTCTGCCACATGCGAACCTGGACCAGTCACCTGCCTTTCTAAACCTCAGTTTCCTCATCTCTAAAATGGGGATAATGAAGCTTCTTCCCGCTCAGAGGATTCATGAGGGTTAATGAGGTAATGCAGGTCACATGCTTAACCAGCTCCTAGTATGTGCTCATAATATTTGTAATAATATTATTAGTGTTATTTCAGCTACAGAAGAACAGCTTCTTAATTTGTTTTCTGCTAGTAATAATGCCTCTTGAGTTATCGTATTACTTGTGAACACATAATACAAATTGACCTTTATTTTTTTTTAGAGTGATCATTCTTATCTCTGCACCAAAAAATGATAAATTCTGTTATCCCACATTTTCTTTTAACACACACACGACCTCCCAACACAAACAAATTTTAAGACACTAAAACGCCTTAAGGAGCTTTTCTTTTTTTTTTTGTGGTATGCGGGCCTCCCTCTGCTGCGGCCTCTCCGGGCCCAGCCGCTCCGCGGCACGTGGGATCCTCCCGGACCGGGGCGCGAACCCGGTTCCCCTGCATCGGCAGGCGGACGCGCAACCACTGCGCCACCAGGGAAGCCCAGGAGCTTTTCTTAATCAGAGTTTAACAAGTGGGTTTACACTCGAGTATAGAGACCCATTTCAAACTGTTTTGCAGTAGAGAGAAATTTGTCAACAATTTTGTCTGCAGTGAGTTCTCCTCTCTCCCTGTCAGTATTCCCCTTAAGTGTACTTTCTCAAATGGTATTGTTTTCCCTTTAAATTCTCACACTTTAGCCATCACGCTCACTTCTGCATTCCTAGAGTTCTTTCCTGCACATTGATTTTGCTAATCCTCTTTTTTCAAATCTATGGAATTGTTAGTGAGAAAAATACTATTTCTCGTATTTGGTGACTATTTTCCCCACGTGTTCAGCTTAAGGTAGAGACAGCGGAGAAAAAAGCCTTGACTTCAATGATTCAGAGGTCATTTGTAGCAGCCGTTTAGCAGTGTACTGGTTCTCAGTCCTGGCTGTACATTGGAATCTCCTAGGGTTTTAAAAAATCTTGATCCCAGAATAATTAAATCAGAGCTTTGGGGGCAGGAGTGGGACTGAGACATCTATTTTTAAAGCTCTCGGGGACTTCCCTGGTGGTCCAGTGGTAAAGAATCTGCCTTCTAGTGCAGGGGATGTGGGTTCGATCCCTGGTCGGGGAACTGAGACCCCACACGCCGCAGGGCAACTACTGAGTCTGTCCACCTCAACTAGACAGCCCGCATGCCGCAAACTACAGAGCCCACACGCTCTGGAGCCTGCGCGCCACAACTAGAGAGAAAACCCACACGCCACAACTAGAGACAAGCCCGCACGTGGCAACTAAGACCCGACGCAGCCAAAAATAAAAAATAAATATTTTTTAAAAATAAAATAAATAAAAAAATAAAGCTCTTCAGGTGATTTTAGTGTGCAGTCAAGTGAGTCCTACTCTAGGAGAGGGTTCTGTAAGGCCCAAGTAGATTGGAGTCATTGCAGAAACGAGTGGTGGGGAGGAAGTCAGACAGGAAATGTGGACTGCCACGTTGAGATGTTTTGGTGGAAAAGGGAAAAAGAGGGATGAGCCTCTACCTCAAGGAACTCCAGCAATAAGAATACAGCATCCACATATCAGGAAGAGCCCACTAGCACGTGTGTGTTTGCATACATACCCGTGAGGCTCCGCCTCTCCCTTAGGGTGGAGAATCAACCGTTTAGGGGTTGGGATGAACCTGTAGTCTGCAAAACCTTCTAGGTAATTTTCATACACCTGTACTTTCTGCATTCCCCTCCTTTTTCTCCCCATCCTTCTCTCCTCGCCTCCCACATGTGGCTACCTCGTCCTTTTCCTTGTACATCAAGTGGGAGGGGTCTGAGTATCAGATGCTTGATCTCAGAGCTGACTTCCCTCATGGTGGCCATAGATTTATAACAGTTTCAAGCAAGAGTTCTAGATTCAGCCCAATTAGACCATAGAGGTCATCCTTCCTGAACCGGTGACTGAAGTCAGAGGACTAGAATATGCCCATTTGCTAAGGCAGTGGAGGCGCACCCCTGAGCTGGGGGGAGTGTCGGCTTCCCTCCGACTTCATGGGAGACTAGAGGAAGAAGAATGGAACCGTAAAAGGAATCTGGATACTACGAGAAGAGGAAAAGATGGGGATGGGTGCTGGTAGACAGCCAGTACTGCCCACTGCATACGTAGAAGTCACAGGGATTCAGTATGATGAATTACTTTACGTATGTACATTATTGATACTTTTTTATGGGGACATTTCGAATGGCATACAGAAAATTCTATAATGTCAACTAGAACTTTTCACCATCCAGTTTACTGGCAACCACCAACCTTTTCTCTATCTCTTATCGTTTTGTCACTGCAAGAAGGTTTATAAAAAATGGAATTTTTTGAGACCTGACTTTTTTTGTTAAGCATCATGCCCTTGAACTCCATCCCTGCCTGTTGTTGTATATGTCCATAGTTCATTCCTATTCATTACTGATTAGTTTTTCGTGGTAGGTTTGACTATACCACAGTTTTTTAACCATTCCTCCATTGAAGGACACTTGAGTTGTTTTCAGTTTTTGCTACTGTGAAAAAGCTGTTGTGAATATTTGTGTACACATTTTTCGTGTGGATATAAGTTTTCACTTCTGTGGGATAATGGCTCAAGAGTGCAATTGCTGGGTCAGATGGTAAGTTTAGTTTCATAAGAAACTGCCAAACTGTCTTCCAGAGTGGCTGTACCATTTTATATTCCCACTACCTGTGTATTCGAGAGCTCCACATCCTCATTAGTGTTTGGCGTTATCACTGTCTTTATTTTTCTGTTCAAATAGGTGTGTAGTGATATATCATTGTGGTTATAATTTTCATTTCCCCAATAGCGAATACGTTGAACATCTTTTAATGTACTTATTTATCTGTCTGCCTCTTTAATGAAATGTCTGCTGTTCCTGTCTCTTGCCCACTTTCTAATTGGATCATTTCTTTTTTACTGTTGAGTTTTGAGTGTTGCTTACATATCCTGTGACGTAGGACCTCTGTCAGATATTGTGCTTTGCAGATATTTGCTTCTAGCCTGTCCTGTGCCTACATTTACTAAATCTGTAACATTTTTACCATTTTCTAGAGGTTCTGGATGGCTCCTACCTTTTAACCCAGGGAACTGTTTTTTGCATTTCATCCTTAAAGAACATTTTGTCAAACTTTCTGGGGTTTTATTACAAAAGGAATAGTGTTTCCCCCCCTTCTCTGCACTCCTTATTCAAGAAATTCCTCCGCTTCCCTCTGGGGAAGTCTTTCCTCACCCATTTTGTTTATGGTGATAAGATTATTTTCACCAGTATGGCCAGCACTCCTGTGCTTTTTGATCTTGTTACTGTGAAGCTAGCTCCTTTCAGTATTTATTCAGAATAATACCTTAAACAAAAACATTTTGTAACTTCATAAAGTCCTAGGGGTTTCTTTTGTCTTCTTTGTTTCTGTTTTGGCTGTGTGGCCATCTATATTTTATTGTCGCTTTTTGCCATTTAAGTGTCAAAATTGTCATCGGAGACAATCAGCTGAGTCTAAGCTTTGTCAAGAATTTAGGGTGAAGTCATTTTTCCTCAAAATCTGCTGTCTCTGTTATCAGTATTGAAGGGCTAACAGCTCTGAAACCCTTGCCTTTCTCCAGCTGGAGAGATGTGAAGATAAGTGAAAACTAGAATTTTTCAGGTGAACCTCTAATTAGTGCGTACCTGCCATGTGCCAGACATTGCATGCTAGGATGATTTCTATTAAAAAGATTCAAGAAAGGCATTTGTTCTTTCAGCAACTGGAGTTTGATTTCCTTTATCTTCTTGCTGATCAATGTCTACCCACAGTGTGAATGATGGAGGAGAAAAGCTAGAGCCACACTGGCTTGCCACTTACCTAGTTGGTACCAGATTCAGGACAAGGACCCAAGTCTTCTACTCTTTAGAACAGTATTAGTCTAAAGCCCAAAGAAGTCATGATGTTTTGTCATTGGAAAACATTTTCTTCACAACACAAAAAGATAGCTAATTAGAATTTACTTAAACTTTCTAAGAGATTCCAAATAATAGAATTTTTAAACACTCAATTAAAATAAATGTTAAGGAAAAGCAAATATACCCTTCTAAACATTGGCTAATTGGATACCCAGAAAACTTTCTAGTTATATTTTGCCTTCATTTTTAGATTGTCTCACAGTCACCACAAACTGCTAGTTAGCAAAATTATTATGGGGCTAGCTCAGAATTTGCTATATTGTAATCAGCTTTGGAGACAGAAAATCCAGGGGGGACATGAATGAGGGGGAAAGGTTTCTCTCTACTGCCCCCAGATAAAGTGTATGAAAGTCTGTTTCTATCTGCAGTGGATTCCTACTTCTCTCGCCAAAGGAACAGTAGATACTGTGTCTAAAATATGATCTCTGTACACGTTGCTAGGTTACTCAATTTGGAGCCTTTTTCTTTACAGTACATAATCATAAAAAGCCACTGAGAGAGATATAGAGATACGAGATAGGGAGAGGAAATCAGTAGTGTGAATAAATGGGAAATTGATATTGTCATTAAGACACTGGATATGGTAATAAATGTGTGACTAGAAAAGACATTTGAATCCTAGCCAAGACAGGGTTCCGTTTAGCCACAAACTCCAGTAAAATATTTGCAGTTCTAAAATCTCCTCTTTTTATTTTCCTAGCTTCCTCAGAAGTGGGCATTTCTGTGTGGACCCTTAAAAAGTTTTCCTACCAAATGAAACGGCAGCTTCCTCCAAATTACACACAAAAAGTGATCTGTTCCTTTTGTGTACTGTGAATCACTGCCCCCATCCCTGTAGTGTTTTGTGTCTCACTCAGATTATCAGCAACTCTAACATTCATCTCTAATGCTATTTCTGATTTCCTGTAAATGAGCCCTGAGTTTACCTGGAGGATCTTATAACTCTACATGGCTACTCTTGTATGTTCTCTGAAGGCTACATATACGTAAAATATCAGAACCCTCTGTCCCTGTCTTCCTGCCAGGGCTGGTCTATTGGCCATCTGGTGCCCCCTTCCCTCCTCGTTGCTCTGTTGTCCCTCTTTGGGTGTGTACCCCCCCCCCCACCGCCATGCTGTGGGCCCACTGGTCTTCTCTCCGTCTTTTGGTCACACGAGCTCTTTCCTGCCTCCATGCTTGTTGTGTGACCTGCCAGAGATGCTCCTGGTCCCTCATGGTTTTCAGATGCTGCCTCCTTAGGGAACCCCTCCCTGAGCACATAAAACGTACTGTCTATCACAGACCTCTGCCTGCTCCCTTTCTAACACTTCCTCATACCTGTTTCTCCCACTGGAATATAAAACTCTCTGGAGGTGGGGACACACTGGGCTCTGAAATATTTGATTGATGAATGATGGAATACATGAATTTTTAAAATTTTTGTTGGAATATAGTTGATTTACAATGTTGTATTAGTTTCAGGCATACAGCAAAGTGAATCAGTTATACATGTACATATAGCCACTCTTTAGGTTCTTTTCCCATATAGACCATTACAGAGTATTGAGTTCCCTGTGCCATACGGTGGGTCCTTATCAGTTATCTGTTTTGTATATAGTAGTGTGTGTGTCAATCCCAGTCTCCCAGTTTATCCCTCCCCCCCTTCCCCCTAGTAACCATAAGTTTATTTTCTACATCTGTAACTCTATTTCTCTTTTGTAGATAAGTTCATTTGTAGCCTTTTTTTAGATTCCACATATAAGCGATACCATATGATATTTGTTTTTCTCTGTTTGACTTACTTCACTCATGACAATCTCTAGGTCCCAAAGGCTTCTTGGAAATGGGTACTTGAGCGGAATTTGAAAAGTGATCTTTGCAAATAAGATCATCTATACCATTTTTCTAGATTCCACATACATATGTTAATATACAATATTTGTTTTTCTCTTTCTGACTTACTTCACCCTGTATGACAGTCTCTAGGTCCATCCACGTCTCTACAACTGACCCAGTTTTATTCCTTTTTATGGCTGAGTAATATTGCGTTGTATATCTGTACCGTATCTTCTTTATCCATTCCTCTGTTGATGGACATTTAGGTTGCTTCCATGTCCTGGCTATTGTAAATAGTGTTGCTGTGAACATTGGGGGTGCATGTCTTTTTGAATTATGGCTTTCTCTGGGTATATGTACAATAGAAACTAACACTACATTGTAAAGCAACTATACTCCAATAAAAATTAATTTTTAAAAAAGTGATCTATGTGAAGATAGCAGGGGGTAGAAAAATCAGAGCGTTTTCGACGAGAGAGGTTTGTGTGAAGGTGGTGTTATAAAATAGTAAGTTTGGGGACTTCCCTAGTGTCCGGTGGCTAGGACTCTGCACTTCCACTGCAGGGGGCATGAGTTCCATCCCTGGGCCGGGAACTAAGATCCCACATCCTTTATGCTGCCCAGCGCAGCCAAAAGGGAAAAAAAAAAAAAATAGTAAGTTTTGGAATGGAGGTGGGCCTGTGTGTGTCTCTACTGGGCTGGGAGGGAAATGGTGATAAAATATAAGTTCAGGGGAGCCAGGAAAAGCTTCTAACCAGGGGAGGGACCTCATCACAATGGCAGCAGTGTGGGGTCTGGTACATGAGTAAGAGGGTTCAGTTTTAATCGCCAAGGAGTAAAAATCTCTGCACCCCACTTCCTGTCTTGTTGATTTTTTATGCCTCATCAGTGACTAAGCTCCTTGACACCGCAGAGTGAAACAGAATAGAAGTAAAAACTGGAATGGTTGCATTGGCAGATATTTACAGATGCCTACTCTGTGTCAGGCATTGTACCTCTAATACCGTGGGCTGTGAAAACCAGTGTACAGGATACTTTTCAGTGGTGGTTTTCCCAACATAAAATGAGACACATCTTAAAGATTTAGCTATTGGTGTCTGAGCCATTGAAGACAACTTCTTACCTCCTTAAATAGGAGGGAGATGTATGTAACTTAATAAATGTAATCAATATATGCATTACCTTGCACAGCGATAATTACGTATCTGGAGACAACCACAGATAAGAAACAGAACTATTGAAATATGTGCTTCTTTTAAGAAACTTCCAAGAGCTGCATGGAAGCCTCTGTTGTATTCTTGCTGTCAGTTTTGGTTTCAACATGTTATTTGCTCTCTGGAAACCTGACTTTCTTCTTCTGCCTGGACCCCCACACTATAACGTGTTCCAGCTGTAACATCCTTAGATTACTTATGCCACCGATTTTACTGTGTTTTGAAACTGAACTGGAGTACAATGGCTGATTTCACTATTTTTTGCATTTATTTACAGAGCTGCATTCTAGGGAAATAATTCAGTCAGCAAAGATATTTGTTTTGCACAAACAGTGGTCATTTCAGTCTTGAAACTCGTTCCTGTTGTTATCACCACAGAAAAGGAAACCGTTTTTTTTGTTTGTTTGTTTGTTTTTCAGAGTAGTAGGGTTCAGAGCTGTTGCTTATTGATAGGGGAAGGGTAGTTGCCATAGCAACCTAACAGCCTCTGGAGGGAATGTGGTCATGGCCTTAAGCATCCGGCAACCCACCCAGTTTGGAGAGCCCCTCTGAAAAGAATTTCCTTTCATGGAAATCGAATTACTGAAATAAAAAGAGTTGAATTTCTGTAGCTCACATGTGTCCGTAGGTTCGTGTTGCACACTTACTGTAATGAAAAGCAAAGCATTTATTAGTTGTGTACATACACAAATGAGACCTAGAAGGACACATCAAATGGTAAACTGCTTGTGACTATGGATGACTTTGTTTTTTGCTTCTTTTGTTTTGCACATATGTTTTGCACTCATTCTTCAGGAATGAGGTTCAATCTATTGCATGTTTGTTATTCCCTAAACAGGCTCTCAAACACCCAAAAGCCACCTTTACTCTTTTTTCCCGTGAGCTACAGAGCTTGAAAGCCATTTCAACAAGATGCTGATTGAACGTTTTTGTCAATATTTGGGGCATTCAGTGAGTGTTCTTAGGTGGAGGAAACTCATAGCATGTAGAAATCTGATCAGGCTGTGCTGAGTGAAACAAGTGACTTAATACTCTCATCTAATCCTCATATAACAGTAACAGAAACCGGCCGTCGGTGGGTCTGCCTCCAGAATTGCTCGCAGGGCAGATTGATGTGTGAACACTGTATTTACAGGACCAAAACCCCACGACGTTTGCTCTGCGGCTGTGTTGGATGGTTATCACTTTGGCACGCGGCATGATTGTTTTGGAGAGAGAATAGACGCTTCAGATTTCCTTTTGGCAATTCTGGAGTCACTGAAATACCTACTGCCGAAGTGAATCGTATGAACTTAATTAGATTTGCTACATCGTTAGCATTTGAGGAAACCTAAGGAAAATCCTTGTGGGTTGGTGATTGGTTAGGTCAAATAGAAGCACGCTTATTGAGGGGGCTGGAAATTGAAAAAGGTGAAATTCTAATGCCTCGTAACCCAGATATATTCTCTACATAAATCATTTTTTAATCCAGCTGTCAAAGTGATACTTTCCCAGGGATGACCGAAATGCTTGTCTCAGACCACCGGGACCTCTCTGCTTCCAGGCACAGGAATGGACTCCTCTGCACACGGCCAAGTCCACTTGATGGCATGTGTGTGTGGGCAACGAGCTTTACACCTATAGTGAGAGCTCATGGCTGTTTAATAGACACCCCAGGGCCAGCTGGGCAGGCTGTGCCAGTAACCACTAATTGAAGTTGGCAGACCTCATACCACACTTAAATTTATATTTTAACTTTAAGGTGAACTGCATTGCGATGTATTGTCTGTTGTTTTCATTGCAGGAAAAGAACTTAATTTTCTTCCCAAAAGGCATTTCTTTAAATGCTCCAGAAATTTTCTTCTGCACTTTGGATTCTGCAAAGTGACTTAATCGTGGAGAAGAGCCATAAAATATTTACTGTGCGGAGAGGATTGCATTTCGTATTCCAATTTAAGTTAAGGCTAGGATACAACCTGTAACCTATGTGTATTGAAACGATTTTTCTAATCTATCAAAAAGCCGTCACATTTTTTATCAAATGACTTAGCCACCTAAGTTCATCTAGATGTTATCAGCGATAGGGAAATAAATGAAAGCAAGCAAATTTAATTTCCTGGTGAAGCACTTGAATGATTTTTTTTTTTTTTAACTTTTAGAAGAAGAAACTTTAAACAGCCTATGGTACAGCCTACCATAGATTGAACATACAGTTTTTCCTGAAAATTCAGGATCAGCCTCAGAACCCCAAAGTGGCAGCTCCTGTTCTGCACTCAAGCAAGTTGCTGGTAATTAACTAGAAACAAGTTCCAATCTTGTCTCCTACACCTTCCCCTCCGTGTCTCCCCAGTGAGTACATAAAAGATGCAAAACATATCCATCCGAGCTTAACCTCCTGTAACTCTAATTAAACAGACCCATCTATTCCTCCCCGCCCCCTCCAAGGCACTAAACTGCTAAGCTTTTTATTAAAATCGAAAAAAAAAAAATCTTGATTGGAATTGACATAAAGCGAGCAGACAATTTCACCAGTTTCTCTTTCCCAGGTATAATGGTAGCCCAGGATACAAATTTTACCTTGTATCCAAGCAGGACTCTTTTGCCCACTTTTAAAGTCTTGCAGCACTCTCAAGGGTAACCAGGCCAGCTGGTTCAAATACCGCCAGGGCTGCATGTACCTGTGTGACCTCGGTCACCTCATTTAACCTTCATCAGCCTTGGCACCTCACTTGCTGCCACCACCTAGGCTAGTTGAAAGGATTAAGTGAGATGATACACATAATTATACTTGTTTATTATTAAAGAAGAACGAACATCTCTTGGTTACTATTTAGTGAATCTCTGGCTTTTCTGTTCTCTGTCTACATGTACACACTCCTTTTCCTGAACCTGTAGGCGTAAGGACAAACACATTTTTTTTCCTGTAGCTTCCGCGTTGCTTCTTAGGATATTCATCACGCGTTGCTTAAAGACAAAATTATTTTTCTGTGTCCATGTGTGCTTGTGCATATCGTTATCTGTGAGATATGACAAATAGGGAATCTCATGTGATCTCTTTGGGGGGAATCAGTGCTATGTGTCTTAGCCTGGTGCCTAATTGAGGGACCTGATTAAATTTTAATATAGTTCAGCTCCAAGTAAGGAGATAAAAAATAGTAAGTACATGCTCTGGTCCATTCAAATAAAATATGTGAGCATCACCTATTTATAGAAACTATATAAATGTAGTTCATCAAAATGTACTAATGAACAGTATCTCTGGGCATTTCTAATATTAAATTTTTGCACTTAACTATAAAAGTAACCAGAACCAGGTCTCAGTTACTAACTATGCCTTCATTAGTGTATCTATGGTTTAATCAGGCTCATTAGAAATTTGTCCACACTGAGCATACAATACAGACTTTGTGAGAATATGTGCAGAATTGGGTTCATCTCATCGGCCTCCAATTTATACAAAGTTGGACGTAGAAAAGGGGACTTGCATTATCCCCCTAATTCTCAAATATCTCTGGATTCTTGAAGTTTCAGCATGAAAATGTGTGTATGCAAATGTATAGACATTCAACCTGAAAAGCTTCTTTGCAAGAAATATTAACCAACTGTAAAGGTCGAAGCATACATATGTAAATACAGTAAAGAAGAAAATATATTTTGGATTCTGTATTATATTTTTATTGGATGCAGACCATAATTACAATGGCTAGATTTGTTTTAAGGAATAGGTTAAACCCATCATATTAGCAAAAGTTATCTGCAAATAAATCATGAGAGCTCTTATAGGCCTTTTCTTTACTCAGTCAGAGATTCCTGCCTGAAGCTTGTTTGCTTTGTTAATTTGTTCAATTATTAAATTTTGAGAATGTTACTACTACTGGGATCTACTTAACAAGTTTGGGAATAAACCTCCCTATAGCCTAAAACATTTATTTCTGTGCTTTTCTTATTAAAATTGCAGTGATCTGGTGAACAGAATTAAACTGCTGAAAAATAACTTGGTCTGATTTATTCATTCAGCCAAACCAAGCTTCAAGGCTGTGTTGCTATGACACCCAAGATTAACTTAAAAAAAAAAAGTATGCTTAATTTCAGTAAAAACATTGACACATCTCTTTTGGCATTATGAAGATAAAGTTGATTTTTCCCTTTTCCTTGATTTTTTTACATTTAGAAAGTTGTTTTAGCATTCTTTTAAACATAAACTAGAAATTTAACATATTTAAAGAGTAAGAGAAAACAGTAAAGAAAAACCCATTATACTGTAACAAAAGAGTATCATTTGTAAAATAGCAAATATTTTAGCCCTCTTTTTTTTTTTTTTTTTTTCCTTTTTATCCAGCTTCTTAACCTAATTTTTAGAAAGATGGTGCCAGATGGGGGAAATCACTCTATTCCAGTAGTTTCGTTTTATAATTAGTCTTGAAACTTAAAAACTAGGTTGCAAAATTGGGACAGTGGCAAATCCTACTAGAAGTTTTCTGAGTGCAGGTTCAATCCCTCAGACTCTAAAAGAGTATATTTTCTACTCCATGAAACAAAGGAATCATCAGGTCGCTTTAGCTAGCATTGATTTCTGCCTTCTGAGCACCATTTGGTGTTGCGAGAATACTATGCAAAGAATTTTGTTGCAGAACAAGCAGAAAAATCGAATGCTTTGTAGGATCATCAAAAGTTGCTTTACAGGAGCATTTTAAATTTCCTAGTGCCAAGCAAAGCAAAAATCCTACCTTACAGAGAGCGATTTGTTCATGAGACGACCCAGTGCTGCTAGTTGGTTATGTTTATCATTATGCATTCACATTCTAGGGAAATTCCACTCTCAAACTTTGCTGCCGTGTGGATGCTTTCTTCTATAGAAAGAATTTTGAACTATAAAATTTGAACAGCTTCGGCATCTGTAGAAATTTGAGAGCGTTGCCTTTTTTTTTCCCTCTATTGAATGTGAAGTGGTTTAACAAAAGCATTGTAGCCACAGTACATATTAAATGTCCAAATTTGCACACAGTGTATCTCAAAGGAATTTAGACTTTTAACTTTTTAAACCTCAGAATATCTTTGGAGACTGATAGCAGCAAATCAACAGGATGTGTTATAGGAAGATTTAATGAAGAAATGATTTTTTTTTTTAGCTTTCGGTTGAAAATGGTGAGGCTGCTTCAGGTCATAGCCCAAGACTGTATCTGGGGGAAAGTTTGAAAACAGAACCAAACCAAAGTGGTTTGGATGGGGTGCTAGTTTTAACTTTGTGATTGCTAATTTAATGTTCATGAAAAATTAAAATGAGTTAATATTTGTAAAATATTTAGTACAGTCCCTGGGCCAAAATGAGCACTATGTACTTTTTTAAAAAGTGATTTCTGATAAGATTATAAATTGTAGAAAGAAGTTGTCACTTGCTTTCACTTATTTCTGATTTTAAAATAGTGAAATTTGTTTATTTAATAAATTATTGACTTTAATGTTAAATTTTGATTTTAAAATTTGTTCTACCTCAGTTTCTACAGTAACGTAGAATTAATGTATAGAGATTCATAGATAATTTTATATTAAGATTTTGTATATTCTGACACAGCTGTTGAATTTGAACCATGAATCATTTCTATGTATATTTTAATATCATTCTGCAACTTTGTGTTAGGTAGCTAGACTGTGTCCGGGGAAACCCATTTAGATCAGAAATAATATTTCTGTCTAACTTCAGAAAAGAGGCTTCCATTTTAAAAATGGAGTTTGAATTTAAATGCCTATCCTAGCTGAGAATTCAGTTCCATTCTTTAACTAGCTGAAAGAAATCTTGGAGAACAAAAATTGTACAAAATTGCCAGTAATTTGCATTAAAGAGGAAGAATTGGACTTTTTTTTTTTTTAAGTCAGCAGACATTGAAGATATTCTAGTGAAGTTAAGTAATAGAGATCTTAGCTTTTAATTTAGTCAAGATTATGATTATAAATGAAAGCTTTGCTGAAATAATTGGGATTGACTATAATGTTTTAGGTGCTATACAAATCTGAATGAAATTATATTATTCATATACTGTCTTATTTAGTTATATTGTTTCAACTGTGTCTTAAAAGTGAGAGCCCTCATATCAGCAAGTGTTTGCATCCCATGTGCACGGTGTTAGAAAAATAAAATAAACATAGCTGTAATGATGGGGGAAGCATCCTGTTAGTTTGGAGATAGATTAAGGACTCTGCTGTCTGAAGAATAAATTTCATAGGTCTGTGCTGTATACAAAATTGGTGCAGAAGTAAAATGTATATTTTAAGCTCTGTTTTAAAAACACGATACATTCTGTTTAAACTGTTAGCTTAAATGAAACATTTTATTTTACATTAGTAAGGTTGTATTTATTTAATTCAGCAATGAAATTAATTTGGAGTTGCTGGCACAGTACCTTCACAGGTTTCTGTGACTCATTTGTCATTCAAGACACCAGCATCATTTTTTCCTCATCTGCTGAAACATGTTTTGGCCGTGGGCAAGCGTTCATGGTAGATTTAAAACAAATTTTCTCTGATAATATTTGGAAACCGGGTGATGTTTAACCTTAGGTAAATAACTAGGACCAATCAACTTAAAATCAAAATGTAAGTCTCTGCGTTCATGGACTTTAAAGCTATCAAACATGCATCATTTCGGTATATTAATTTAGTTTTTCTCATAATATTTTGGTTTAACTCTTGCTCTGCTCACTATGATCCCCAGAAAAGAATTGCATTTAGAAGCAAAACCTGTTGTTTATTGTTAAACAATAACTAACAAGGACTAAATGGTATTGGAATTTAGGTTTAAAACTTCACAAATCACTGAAAGCTATTTCTTAATGTTTTTCCTGGGCAAGAAATGATAGCTCTATGACCTATGTGTCTTGTTCAGTGCTTGTTACGTTTATAGTTTAATTTACCCTCACTCCCAACGCCCTCTTAGAAACAGAACGTACTCTCCTAGTTTAAATGCAACACGGTGGCGTAATAATTATTATGTGATATAACCCGGACCTCTTGTTTGCCAAGTAATTTAAAAATCAGTTTTCTGAGTTATTACTTTGAAATTAAGTTGTGGACTGGTGTTTCTCGTTGTTCCAAGAAGGAACATAAAATCTGGATTTATCAGATAACCCTATATGCAATGTATTTTGACTTTGATGTGTTTCTCATTGCAGTGAGACCTGCATTTCTGACTTTCCATTAAATGTTTAGGAAAATTAGTTGAATAGTTTTTCAGGAAAGTGAAAGGGATTCATCATCCTGTATCAACTATAAGAAAGTAGGAGCACATATGAAAGACCTAAATTTCCTTATCTCACTTTAAACGTCCCAATTTTCCAACTCGAGATGCTATGTAGTCTTAAGCAATGGGCTGTATCCAACTTTGTGTCATTAGAAGGACTGAAAATAAATTATTCCAAAATTGTTCTTAGAAAGAAACCCGAGTTTGAAATTGCCTTGAATTAAAAAACAAAAAGCAAACGACTGCTTTAAAAATAAATCAAATGATATTTTATGGGCTTTATTCTTGACTTTTTTGAAGTGTGTGTGCCTCGATTATATTCAGTTATCTGTTGGGCTCTTTTACTTGGAACCTTCCTGTAACTGGCTGACAGGCTACTTTTCTATAGTAGCAATGCTTGGAAATTAAGTTCTTTCCGGGGGAATGGGGGTGGGGTGGGGTGGATTTTTTTAACCATTTCTGGAGCTTCTGACTTCCTGATCTGGCCACACTTATTAACCTGTCATTCTAGGCCCAGGAACTGGCAGTAAGTGTGTAGGCTCTCTGCTCCTCACCAGGGGGCAGCACCAGATCCTGCCTTTCACTGGATGCAGCCTGGCTCCTTCAGTAACTTCAGTGGTCTCCACCCTCCTTCCTCATACAGCTCTTAAACTTGTTTTGGTATTTTCTTGCATTTTTTTAAGGCTCAGTAAGTGTCCAATAAATGGTAGCTCTCAGGCACTGTGTTACAATGGATATTACTTCTCAGTGTTGACGTTCTATATACCAGAATCTTGTCTTCAATGATGATTTGGGCTATCATTTCAGATACCTTGTGTTTATTAGAACTTGAAAAATCTTAAGAGGAAAACGAAGACCTAGCAATTATTAGGTCAATTATACTTGCAAAAACAAACAAACAAACAAGCTCATAGAAAATGAGATCAGATTTGTGGTTACCAGAGACAGGGGTTGGGGGGAGGGGGAATTGGATGAAGGTGGTCAAAATATACAAACTTCCAGTTACAAGCTCATAGAGAATGAGATCAGATTTGTGGTTACCAGAGACAGGGGTTGGGGGGAGGGGGAATTGGATGAAGGTGGTCAAAATATACAAACTTCCAGTTATAAAATAAATAGTACTAGGGATTCCCTGTGCAACATGATAAATATAATTAACACTGCTATTTGTTATATATGAAAGTTCTCTTCACAAGGAAAAATTCTTTTCTATTTTGTTAATTTTGTATCTCTATGAGATGATAGATGTTCACTAAACTTATGGTGATAATCATTTCATGATTATCATGTGAGTCAAATCCTTATGCTGTACACCTTAAACTTATACAGTGCTGTATGTCAATTGCATCTCAGTAAAACTGGAAGAAAAAAAGCCCTTGCAATTATTGAGCACTATGGTATGTCAGGCATGGAAGCAGGTACTTCTCATAGGCTGCTGCCCAAGCTAGAGATGCAAAAAGGCAAGGTAACAACAGAGTCACAAAACAATAGAATATCACAAGGACAGATGGGTTAGAAGTCGATTTATTTAGAGAGAAACACACTCCACAGCCAGAGCGTGGGCCATCTCAGAAGGTGAAAAAAGGCACAAGGACAGAATTTGTAATACTTCTCTTTTGCTGTTGACTAAACAGAGCCTTGGAGAGGTTAAATCCTAGTAGAACAAAGATTCCTTTCAGATAGAATTCCAAATTCCATGCTGTATCAATTATATTATACAGCCTTGCCATAAAAACAAGAAAAAGATTTGTTGAGAGTGACCATAGCCACACTGCGGAATGCTGGAGGCTGATTTCAGTGATGTGACTCCTGTGACACGGTGACAGGAGAATTTATGGCTGACGTCCTTAAAACTTTCATGGGGAAATGAGGCTAAGTGTTGAGACGTCTTGAGCGATCCCATGAAAGCCCTAACTTATATACATTTACATACACATGTAATAACATATAACCTGTGTTACATTCACCAAAACATACGGATAAATGCAATACTTAATTTTTTGTGTGATGAGGACTGTTAAGATCTACTCTCTTAGCAGCTTGCAGATTTGCAATACAATGTTACTAACTTCAGTTGCTATTAAGTACACTGAATTTTTAAAGCCTGTCAGTAATATTTTGTCTTAATCATGGATCCTATTTTATTAATTTTTATTAATTTTTATTTTCATCTGCTAGAAAATTTACAGGATCTCTGTCGTCCGCAATTTCTCCAAGATACTTAAAAATTTATTTGGTTTTGTTACAGAAAATCGGCAAATAGAGAATTTTTCTTTTGCCTGGGTCAATGATTTTTATTATTTGAAATTGTTATTTCACATTGTTTGCTTCCTTTTCTGGTTATAACGTGCATAGCAACCCAGATGGCTAGTACATAAACAATTTGAGTTATGCTTCTTTAAATTATTTAGGATAGCCTAGGAGTTTCCTGATACCCAGGACCATCTGTTTATTGCTCTATGTGTTACCTTCATGCTTAAGTGTGTGCTTTCAGCTTTTTCACGTCTTAACGTATACCTTCCTTATATACATGGGAAAGGCTTCTTAGACCGAATTTAACCCTCTTGAGGCTTTGTTGTAAAACCTTAATCCCAGCTTGCCTTCCATTTCATTTTTATTTTTATTATTATTTTTTTTTCTCTGCGTTATGCGGGCCTCTCACCGTTGTGGCCTCTCCCGTTGCGGAGCACAGGCTCCGGACGCGCAGGCTCAGCGGCCACGGCTCACGGGCCCAGCCGCTCCGCGGCACGTGGGATCCTCCCGGACCAGGCCACGAACCCGCGTCCCCTGCATCGGCAGGCGGGCCCTCAACCACTGTGCCACCAGGGAAGCCCATATTTTAATTTTTTCTTGTTATTGCTGTTCTCAGTAGTTGTGCTTCAAAATTTGCAGAATGAATGTAGTCAGGTTTGAGTCTTAACTTGGTTCTGTATGTAGCTTGTCAACCTTGGGCAAGTTCCTTCACCTTGGTTTCTTCATCTGTGAAATGGAATATAATGCCTACCTCAGATTTGTTAAAGTGTTTAAATGAGATAAAATACAACTCATTTATCACCACACCTGCTACATCATAAGTACGGGTTACTATTATTATTATTATTAACATATTTTGGAAAGAAAATTCTCATACTTACAAAAAGACATATTCAGAAGTAAATTCAAACACCCTATATTAGAGTTTTGTGCAAGGGTCTTTTGGAAGGAATATCTGTTTTTCTCAAAGCACCTGAGTATTTATACCACAAGCACAGTATATGTAGGTGTTACTACCTGAATGATTTAGGGTTTACTTTCAGTTCTTCTCGTTGGATCCAAGGTGAAACTTTGGACCATGAATAGCTGGAAGGAAGTTTCTCCTGGCACCTGGCTGGGTTCTCTTCTGTTGCCCCTGGTTACATGTTCCACTGTGATTCGCTTTGTAACCTCACCGTCCCACCTGTCGTCGTTCCGTGGGGGTTGAGCCCGTCCACATACAAGCTCCCCAGGAAGAGACCAGAAACTGGTACTTCTCGTCTTAGCCCCTGTGCTGGAGGCTACCTGCAACCCTCATGACAGCCCTGTGGGTTAGATAACTATTTATTCTGAATTTTATGCAGATTAATAATTCTGAATCAAAAATCGTCACAGTTTAAAAAATAGAAGTGTACTTATGTGACCAATGGAAAAGAAGAATATGATGAATCTGGATTGTTTCGAAAATTCAGGGCATATGGTTGCTATAGTTATGGTGTCAAAATGTGGTATATAACGAAGAGACATACTTGGTGCAGGATTAATCTGGTACATTGATCTATAAAGCTGCCAATGAGTTTCAAATATTCCTTTTTCTGTGTGTGTGTGTGTGTGTGTGTGTGTGTGTGTGTGTGTAGGTACAGCTTCTATATGAGGAAAACTGAGCTTGAACAAGGATGCCAGTTTTAATGGTTGCCCAGAGAAACATGTAGTCAGGTACAGCTTCTATATGAAGAAAACTGAGCTTGAACAAGGATGCCAGTTTTAATGGTTGCCCAGAGAAACATGTAGTCACACATAAATCATTCATACGTGAACCAGTTCAGTGGGGAGTAACTCTGTACAGCTGCTTGACCCAAACATCTTATTTCCAGTTGCTTTAAAAGAAGTTCTAGCACAAGTCCATGGAAAGAATAACATGTCTCTTTAATATACTTTAGATAGCAAAGCGTTAAAACATCATACTGTTTCCATAGGCTAGGGTATATCCTTATAAAACTGAATCATATATTCTTGAATTATCTTCCATGATTTTTATAATTACTTTTTATATATTTATATATAGTAATTTATAATAATTTAATTCCATATACCTTACAGTAATTGTTTCCAAATTAAGAAAACGCTATATATAAAATCACAAATTTGTGTTAACACGAAATAGGAACTTTTATCCACGTAAGATGATTCTTCTTTTTACTCGTTACCGTTATATCAGTGCCAATGAATTACAAAAGCAATACCGTGTCATAAAAGCTCCAACAATACCTATAAGGTACAGGTAGAGTCCTTTGTCACTTCCTTGTCACTCCCAGCCTCCAAGGGTGGCCTCTGTTGACAGTTCAAGTGTGAACTCACAGACCTTTTTCTATGCTCTTACAAACGTGTAGATGTACTCCTGTAGAGTGATTCTCACATTCTTGAGAAATTAGAAGCACAGCTGTTTAAAAATAAATTTTAGTTTGGTGATGTTGGTCATTCTGCTAAAAGGAGTGATTTTCACAAACAGTGAAACATCATTTTGTCGTAGGCCAGCTTTCCAGGGAACTAGTTTGAAAGAGTAATATTTTATAACAGGTGTAAAATCAAAGGTATTTAAGGGAAATATTTTCCCCTGGCTTTTCTGTATTTTGCAGTGCCCGTGGAGGGTTTGTGTATGAAGAATGCAGTATTCAGGGGAGGCGGAAAAACAGCTCGTGTCAACTAAAGTAATAAACTGAGTTAATCCCAAATCGACAATTTAAATCCCTTTAAAAGAACTTGTTTCAATCAAGAAACAGTCTACCCAATCTGTCATCTCTTTGGAGCTTATTAGTAGTGGAATTTCTTAGGTGACTCTTTAAACCTTATGTCTGCAAGGTTCTCAAGTTATTGATGAAGATTTCCTGTTGCTGGGAAAACCAGCACTATTTGGTGTTTGACACTGTAAGTCGCAGTAGTTATTTTGGGCGCAGGGAGAGTGTGTAAATGGCCAGCTGCTTCCCTTTGGAGCTGACTGTTCTATTCCCAGGCCCTTTCTGCCCTGATACACTTGTCACTGGGAGAAATATATACAGAAGATAGGGGCTGAGCATCAGCATTCCTTTAAAAATTTCTGCTCAAATGAAATGTAAAAATACAGTTAGTAGAATATGTAAGAAAATGTGGACCTTTCCAAAGCATTTGTGACACAAAGCAATGGAGAAAGTGGATGTGTAAACTCAAAGATGTGATTTCAGGTAATAGCTGTGAACGGTAATATCATTTTCCTAAGAATAATTTAATCACATATCTCTTTTTAGATTTCTTTTAACTCTCTAAAAATTTTATTTTCAAATATGAATTTGTCACTTGAATAACATTTTTTTTTTTTTCCTGAAGATAACTTTCTACAGGGTCTCCTGTGGTCAGGATCTTAACTTTTTTTTTAAATTAATTAATTGATTTTTTATTGAAGTACAGTTGATTTACCATGTAGTGTTAGTTTCAGGTTACAGCAAAGTGATTCAGTTATACATATGTATATATTCTTAGGGATCTTACATTTTTTTGAACCAGATCTCTAGCCTCCTGAAGTTCATAGTCTCTCAGGGAAGATAGATAATTGGGCAAAAACAGTGGATTGTGCTGAGTTCAGTGCTGTGGGAGTTCAGGACGGAAGCCTCTCCCTCATCAGTAGTGCAGAGTTGGGGAGGTGCTGTCAAGGAAGGCTTCCCGGTGGAGGTGACTCCCAAGGTGATAGCTGAGAGATGTTCGCACATCAGTTGGGCAAATAGCGGTAGTGGGCTTGGGGTGTGAGTAGCCAGGGGACTGTCAGTGTCTGCAAAACCTGGCTGTGAGAGAGACCTGAGCATAGGCAAGTAACTGGTAGTTCAGTCTGGTTGCATGGAGTAATTATATAAATATTTATTGTGAAAGTAATACATGTTTCTCCTATATAAAATGTGAAAAATTCAAGAAACAAGAGAAAACATACACTGTCACTAATTTCAAGCTGCAGAGTTTACTGTGAACATTTGTCATGATTTTGTCCTACCTTACATCTATATTTGTAGAACAGCCTGTTTGGTATAATTCCACTTTGTCTTAAGCAACAGATATGTACGTAGGCATAAAATGCATATACATATATGAAAACATATCTTGAGTAAAACTCGGATCAGGCCAAACATGCTATTTGTTACCTGCTTTTTTCACATTATAATATTATTATAATGTGAAAAAATTATAATGCCTTTGGATGCCGTTGTATTTGAAAGTGAAATGTTTCATTTCTGTGAATAAAATATTTTTGAAGTTAACCATCTGGATTCTTCTCTGCAGGAAGAATGTTTCCTGAACCTGGAGGCTCCTATATCGAGGGTATGTGGGTACGACACGCCGTTCCCTCACATTTTTGAGCCGTTCTACATCCCAGACAAATGGAAGTGCTATGACGCCCTTCGAAAAATGATCAACTATTGACCACAGGTAAGTCTGCCCTGTGTTTTGAGAAAGCTAGTGAGTGTTCCTCACGTTAACGTCCTGTTGATCAAGGAACAACCGTCATCAGTGCGTTGTCTTTTCATAAGTGGCAACTTCCAGAACAAAGTGTGGATTTCAGAAAAAAAAAATGTGAATTTATAGTAGTATGTTTACATTTAATAGAAATATATCAAGCATATGCATTATCTGATTTCTATAAAACAGATACATGCGCAGTTAACATTGAATAATCACTAGATGAAGATGCCCCCTGCTGACTGCAAATATACCTCACCCCGTTGTTCCAACTTTATCCTCATTTCTGTATATTTTTATCGGCAATTTAAACTGTTCATGAATAGGGTTAATTTCTGTTATTTAAAGATGGTCCTTCAGGCACTGTTAAATTGGACTCCAGTGATTAAAACTATATGATGATCCATAGCATTCTGAAATTTGCCTTCTCGTTATCTTGAAAGATACGTTTGTTGAACAGGAAACCTATTTATTATGTATAAGGGAAATTGTTACTTAAAAAAAAAAAAAAATCCAGCACCGCTACCATTCCCAGAACCTTTCTTGGCAGGTGAATGTTTTAAAATTATGGCTAATAAGTGACATTTATTCATTGTGATTTTCTAGGTCATGCTCTTCTGTCCCTCTAGCAGTGTTATTCTAGCAAAAACGAATACCATTTAAAGACTGTTAAGTTAGGTTTCAGGGCTTTAATATAGAAGATGCTATCACCAATACACTGATTTATTTTACCTTTGGCATTTTTGAAATGGTTCAAAATGCGTAGATAGGGATTAAGTGCTTTACATTTTAATATCTAGGTTGTCCAAATAATAATAATACATTTGGAAGAACCATGATCTTTGAAAGGAAAGGGAAGAATAGGCTTTATATAATAACATAGCCCATACTTTTTAAAGATTGGGAACTACTCTGATTCTTGAATTCTGTATATGGGTAGTGAAGCCAGCTCACCTCAAACCAAAGGAGAGATACCTTTACATTTGGGCATGTAGAGAAAGTAATGCCCTCCATCCACCACTATGATCCCCACCTTTTTGTAGTTCTATTCCATCCTCTATTCTGAGGATATTGTCATAGGCATTAGTAGGGCCATTAGTCTACATGCCCCAGTATTCTCTCAGACATGCAGAGGTAGACACTGTATTTCTGATGTCCTCTTAATGTCTGTGAGAGCAGCTAGCTTCTACAGTCTCACTTAAGCCTGGTTAGAGGACTTCCTCACTTTTATGTCCATCTTGTTCCTTGCATGGACCATCCATAATGGAAAGTGTCAGGGTAATGCTCTGTGGCCATGTCCTTGTTGCTATTTTTAAAGTAATCTTTAGGTGCTGGTTTTAAATTTGGTTATGTATTTCTTTTTGAACCTACAAAAACCAAATTTAGACCTCTCATGAAAATACGGTAAAAGAAGAGTAGCTCCTCTATGCTAAAAGTTACATATGGCATTAAAGAAAGTAGTCATGCAGTTGAGAAAATCTGTATTTAATTCACGTTGGCCAGAGTGTCTATAATCGTTATTGACTTCTTTTACAGAAAAACCGGAAGATTAGGACTAGATACGGAAATATTTTTCTGAATTTTTTAATATTTCCTCTTCTTGAAAATAGAGTTTTTATGAAATGAACCGACTTGGATATTGGCTGAAAAATGATGGATTAATTATTGTATTCACACATATGAATTGACAATTTCCATTAAGAGTTATTTCAGATTAATTTTTAAGAATATTCTGCATGGTAGGCTTACAAATTCCATTTAATTACATCTGTAAATATTGGATATGGGATACTATTCAATAAAGCAAAAATGAGGCTGTCTTTCAGCTTGTGTCTGTTTTTTGTTTTTGCCCTTAGTAAAAAGAATTCTTGTTGCAGAGTAAAAGAGTGATTGTAACTTGTTAATTCCATCTGAATGAAAGTGAAATGTTTAGAAATGCTGATTTTTCAACGTTATTGTATTTGGTTTCATTCTTTATGGCTAAGACAGTTGTATGTTGATGAAACTTCTGGAACGTTTTTCCTTGTTCTTCCCTCTTGTCCCAACAAGGTGGTCTACTGAGGGGCATGCTCACTTTTTCTCCAGAGCGTGGTGAGGCAGGAAGGATCATCTTTGCTTCCGCTCTTTCTTTTTCTGGGAGGTGGACAGCCTGAGCCTGTCTTTTGTTATAAAATCATCGAGCTTTTGCTGCAGTTTTTTGGTTGTTTTGGCCACGGTGTTGCAAAACAAATATCTTTTTCCATGTCCTTTATATTAATATGTAGCTAAAAAGAAAAACAGCATGAATAGCAGCGACATAAGGAGGAAGGCTCCTTGCTGGGGACTTCGTCAGGGCCTCTTGTATCTGACTAGGCCTTTCCCGCCCTTCACCATAGTGCAGACAACGGCCTCAGGGACCCCTTTGCAGAAGCCCTCACCCTCTGGCCCAGCCCTCAGAGGGGGTGCTCTCATGCCTGCCTTCCCTCCCGTACACCCAAGAAGAGCTCTTCTCACCAGTTCCAGCTGAAAGATCCCCACCCCCACCCCCCGACAAAAAATCAGAGAAATAGGGTCATGTAGTGTTTTCCTTTCTCTATAAACACTGGAAAAAAATGGACATTTTTTTTTTATTGCAAATGTATATATTACTTTAAAACTACAGTTTAAAAAGTTGTGTCCTGTTTATTTTTATCAGATGTTTGGAGGAGGATATGGAAAGTGACATTTGTAGATTGCCAGAGACTTGGAGTAAAGTAAAGAAGGCACTTTGTAACAGATTCTGGAGAGCAGTGGCTAAAATAAACAAAGCTTTTGTTAGGGGTAAAAATAAAGCCCTGTCCTTGGTTTATAAATAGAAACACCTGAACAGTATAGGATGGGAAAAGATGTACTTGTCAGCAATAAGTTTGGAAAAGCTTTAGGGAATCCATTTGGCTTATGGTTCAGGACATTGTGAGTTGAAGACGCCAGAACTCAGTATGGACCTTGGCTTTGGGCCTTCCCTCTCCACTGAGGCTCTAGGTGTCCTTGCAGGGAACCCTGTGCTCACATGGTCAGCCCAGCAGAGCAGGGAACGTGTGCTGGTCATCCACGTCTGGGCCGATAATGGGTTCTATTTGAACATATTTGTTTTAGTTGGACTTATTTTTTTAGTTGATATTATTTATGATTTCAGTTGAAGTTACTTGTTTTATTGCCATTGGTATCTTTTTAATACTATTTAAAAAATTCATTTGTTGTTGTAAGAATTTTCCCTTAGTTATTTTAATTTTATTTTCTTTAACTCTGCTTCGCTTCTCCAGTTAGCCCTGCAATGCCCACCAGTAAATGCCCCCTTCCCTTCCAAAATAAAGAAGTTACAGTTCATGCTAAACTCAGTCTATGGTGCAAGAAGTACATATACATCTAAATAATTGTCTTAAGTAAAATTTTCTTTTTACCTGAAACTAATTGTTCCTTATTGTGAAAATAAGAAAATTGTGGTGTGCTCCAAGGACAAAGAACAAGATAAACTCAAAGGGCCAGTACTGCCTGAACAAAGAGTTACAGGACTTCTATCAGTCTGTCACGATGTGACCATTGCAATGCCCCAGAGCCCTCCCAAGCAGCATGCCATGTCCCTTTCCCCTCCCACATAAGGAAAGACATTTTCCCCATTTCTCTCCCGCTCAGCACACTGAAAGTATACGTACTCTGCCCAGTCAGCAGATGACTTGCGGGTTCCCTGGCTCTAAAAACAGACAAGCAACCCATGCTCAGTGTCGACTTTCCCTGGCTACCGGGAAGTCAGCCCGCTGTTCTTGCAGCCACTCTTCTCTTCAATAAACTCTGTCTTCGTTACATTCTGCCTCGTGTCTGGAAATTCTTTTCCAACCTGCGCTCGGACCACGACAAAAATAGCAATGAGAAGACCACTTGAGAGATGTTAAAGGAATTCCAGATTCCCCACTACCCCCAGCCTCAGGATAAAGTCTGCTCCATGTGACAACATGAATGTGTAAGTGAATATAATCTTCTGCAGTTCCAATCACCCAAGTCCTTTCACAAAAAAAATCACATCCATGTTCCGTACAACTGATAGATACTATCCAAGCTAAGTAAACAGTATACATTAGAAAGAGAAATGAGGCACAAGAGCAAGACAATTACCTCATTTCAGTCCATGAAGTTTAAGTCACAGAAGCTAGAAACTCTTGCTGGGATCCTGAGAGGACATCCCACAGAGGGTCCACACTCAGCTTTGTGAAATCTCCTTCCTGTCAGCTTGCCTGAGGTGGACTCGTGTGGCTTCCGGCTGCTTGGCCTCCCTGCCTCCACTTCTAGAAACAACACTGCTGTTTGTTTAGAGAACTCCCTCTCCCAGTGCATGTGGCTCTCTCTGGAGGGGCTGCCAGCCCCAGTGCCATCCGGCACCGGCCACAGGGATGGCCCTGGCCCAGGCCCTCCGGGTACCACAGGACAGAAGCACCACTTAGTAAGCCTCAGACTTGTCAGTGACACTAAATTCTGAAAGACTGGTTCTCAAGCTTTTACCCGTTCCAGGTACACCAGGGACAGAACTGATGGGTGTACAGCATGTCGGCACACGGCACCGCCTTAGCAGAGATGCTCAGCTGAGGGGTGAGGACCATGGCCCCAAAGCATCATGTTGGCATTTTCAGAGAGACGTGAGGTTTGGAGACGCTGATGTGTTTTCCTAGGCCATTGAACTTGGAAAGAAATAGGAAACATTCCTATATGGGCAAAGATTTGGAAACCCTGACACGCGATACCTCCCTGAATATGGTATTTAAAGATATTGGCCAGGAAAATGAGAAATAAAATTAGAACAAGAATGAGGAAATCCTAGGTGGAAAGGACTAGAAGTAAAACTGAAAACAAGTTAGATGAAAAGATGTACATCAATAATCGTCATAAATACACTTTTTGTTGTTGTTGTGCCGTGAGGCTTGTGGGATTTTAGTTCCCCGACCAGGGATTGAACCCAGGCCCTCAGCAGTGAGAACACGGATCCTAACCACTGCACCACCAGGCAATTCCCATAAATTCTCTTTTTATGTGAAACAAATGTTCTACATTTGACAAAAGGAATATATCACAGTGAAAGTAGAACAGTTAAATTCTTTACATTCTAAATGCGTAGTATTAAAATGTAAGCAAAAACTTATAAATGCAAAAGATATGAACAGAACAGTTGTAGAAGGCTTTGTCACCCCACTTGCAATTTGATACATGAAGTAGACAGGAATAAGTAATAGGTTTAGGTCAATAGAAATACATTTTAAACTTGGTGTCTTCATAAACAGAGACTATGTCGCCTTTTAGCCTATACACAGGCGGTTTAAAAAATTGACCATATACTGTACTAAGGCACAAAGAAAAATAACAGTAAATTCCCCAAAGAAAAGAGTATTCAGAGGTACCACATCCCACTTAGAAATAAAAAGGCGCCCAGTTAAGTAACTGTGGAAGCAAGGAGGAAACAACTACAACATAATTAGATGATAAGATCACTGATGCACTCTTCAGCCAAAATTTTACTCACAGATAAATTCATAGGCTTTAAATCTTTTAAAAAGAAAAACTGAAACTACAAGGATGCAAGAATAAAGGAGGAGGAAGCACAGGAAGAATGAGAAGAAGAATACAGTTAATGGCAGAACATTCCAAATGAGAAAAATAAAATTGTAAAATCGAAGTTTTTTTTTTTTTGGTAAAAATGAAAGCGTTTCTTTCATTTTATACTGTCTGTTCCCTGTGAAGGTGGAGGTTTTTACATAATCGTGATGTGAGCAAATAAAGGCTACATAATTGTTGTTCCTATATCGGGTAACACTTTCAAGGTCCTTCATTTGAGGAGAGGAAATAATTTAGCCAAACCTAATTGTTTATCCAATGTGTTGATAAACAAAGGTCTTTGTTTTTAGAATATTTTGTTCCATCATTTTAAGAAAATAATTACTAAGGTCTTAATTTGCTAAGTCCTTCAGTTTCTTGCCGAGGCCTACTTGGCTACCATAAATATCTTATTTCTATGAATTTTCATAAGATACAGTGACCATTGTCCAAGAGATATCAATCAGTCGATCTAAGAAAGAAATGGAAAATTTTATTCAAGCCAAATTTGAGGATTATAACCCGGGAAGAGCCTCTCAGAAAGCTCTGAGAACTGTTCTGCTCCTTGGAAGTCAAGGCACAGTTGTATAAGTTTTTTGAGATAGAGGGCTGTACGTTAAATGACGTATTATTGCCAGTTTACACAATCCAGATCTAAGTGTCATCGTTACGAAATCAAGAAGGAGTGTTATCTTTAAGGCGTTATCTCGTTGATGCTACGAGAATGTTGCTTTTGATGGTCGAGCTGGTATTTCCGCCGATGGGGAAGGGTTGGTGGATTCATAATGCAGATACACAATGCACGGCCGGGGGAGAGAGGAGGCCAAAGGGCAGAGAAAAATTTTCATGTTTAAATTTTTCTCGTCTTGCCATAAAATATGAATTTTATTTCACACTGTAAAGAATTAGAATAATCTTTTAAAAATATTTTCTTGATCATTTGGAACGTCTACCTACTTATTACACTGGGATTTTTTTTCCCCTTCATTCCCAATTTCTTTTTAATTGAAGTATAGTTGATTTGCAATGTTGTGTTAATTTCTGCTGTACAGCAAACTGATTCAGTTATACATATATATACAATCGTTTTCCTATTCTTTTCCATTATGGCTTCTCATAGGATATTGAATATAGCTCCCTGTGCTGTATACAGTAGGACCTTGTCGTTTATCCAGTCCATATATAACAGCTTACATCTGCTAACCCCAGCCTCCCACTCCATTTCTCCCCCAACACCCTCCCCCTTGGCAACCACAAGTCTGCTCTATGTCCATGAGTCTGTTTCTGTTTCGTAGATAGGTTCATTTGTATCATATTTTAAATGCCACATGTTTTACTGGTTCCACAAAGGCAGGGAGCTTTGGTCTGTTTATTACAATTCTGCAGAGCCTAGAAAAGTCCTGGTCTACAGAGGCTCTCAATATGCTGCCGAACAAACCCGTGAAAGGAAATGCAGGCCTATACTTGAATCAGACCTTGTACTTGAAAAGCACTTAGGCAGGGCCCTCTTTGAGTAGTGTAGACATTTAAAGTAATATATTGATAGTATTTGATATTTTATACCAGTTGGTATTCTAGGCCATCAGAGACATGGGGTTGTATTTCATTTCTTCAGGAATTTCAGGAACAGAAACAGTCCTTCCGGTAGGGCAAGACCTCAGAAGTCCTCAAGAGATGAGCATCGTTTCTGTATTTTTAGGCCTGTTTCTTCAGATAGATTCCAAAACCATGTATTTTTTTAAGGGGCTCTAAGACAATATTGTGCATTAAAATGTGTCTGCAAATGGACAAACCAGAATAGAATGCTCATTCAAAACTTCATTTGAGAGTGATGAGATTGTCAGTAATTTTCCTTTATTTTCTTCATCTCTGTTCTTGTAAGCCACAAACGGAGAGCCAGCCTGGCTCAGAGCTGTCCTACCCATGGTCCCATCTTCTGTTTGGTCTGCAGACTTGGGACTGGGCCAGAGGTAGGACACCATGTCCTTGGCCACAGTGACTAGTCAAGGGTTGGGAGGTGACCCAAACCAGCCAATCGAAGCCATTTTCAGGATTTTTCAAACAAACAGATCTGGGGTGACGTTATTCTGGAAGGACCTACTGCTGCCTTCCCTGTAGAGGAAGGCCATCTTCATCCGAGAAAGAAAGGAACCAATGTACTAAGGAAAGGTGTTACACAAGCTGGGTCAGTCCCCCCGCGGCCAGCTGGCCAGCTCCACTGCTGCCACGTGCAGCCTCAACTTCCTTTCACCCTGTGAGGAATCACCCCAGGATCCTTCCACTTTGTTCTAAATTGGATTTCTGTTGCTTGCAAGCAGAAACATCCTCATTCAGTCCTTCTAATGCTTTGGAATATCTTCTTTTTGAAAGAAGAAAGTCCACGTTTTAAATAAAATATACTTGGGGAAAACCCTCCACCCTTGGGACTAGTCTATGTATTGTGCTTGATTTTTTTCTTACCTACGACATGCAAACTAGATGGAGATATTGTGTTAATATCAAGTATCTTAGCCATAAAATAAATGAATTCAGACTTTCAGCCTGAAAGTTGAATGCTGGCAACCTTCCCTTAGGCCAAGAAAATGAGCAGTTCCACAGCATCTGTCTTTTGGAAGCCTTAGTCTTTGGAGGCTTATTCACATAAAGTTCTTTACTGAAATCATGAGACCTTAGAACTGTTTTTTAAACTTATCCATATAGCCCCAGACAGCCCTTGGGAATTTTCTTTTTTAAAGAAGTTTAATATGCCTGTGGTCAGTCTAATAGCAGATGTTTCTTTGAGAGTACTTTGTGTAAATTCCCCATATTTTCCTCTTTCCATTGAAGCATACGTTTACTTTCACCCTATTTCATCTTTTATGTGAAATATTTCAAGGAGGTCAGAGAACATACGTGTCGTGACTGTGTGCCTTTCACCAAATGTAAAAATTGCAAATTACAATTCATCTCCCCTAGGTTACCCTAACCCAGAGGAGAAATTAAATGAACATTAATAGCAACAAGTAGTGTTTTGGTTTTTTTTGTTTTTTAATTCTATCCCAACTGCTAGGCAGCCTCATAAAGTTTTCCCTAATTATTTGGGAGAGTTGCTGGAGGGTTGCTTGGGCAACCATGTGGAGTCCACAGTTCTCTGGCTCTGGCTTCACATCCCTGCAGAAGTGTCTGCTGCCAGCAGCTACAGAAGGTGCCACAGGGCTGCCGCTGCGACAAGGGCCACCTGCACCTGGTGCTCCGTGCCCCGAAGCGCCCCCGCAGGGATGAGGCGTAGGTGGGGACGCCTGTGATGCTATTCCTCATGGGGTCTCTGGAGCGGAGACAGTGCTCTGTGTTCTTCCCAGAAGCAGGAAAATCATCTCCCATTGTGATACATGGATCCCAAGAGAGCATGGCTGTCTGCCCCCAAAATCTCGTGGATATTTGGTGAAACAGACCATGTGCTATTCACTGGTGACAGACCAACTCCTGTACTTAGAAGCTGTGTCCCTCTCTGGGCCTCAAGCATTGTTATTGGTCTAGCCTAGGTCCCCAGCTCTGAGACCAGGCTCCTCGGCGGGTCTCCTCTCTCTCTCTCTGTACATAGAGACCATTGGCCAACCTGCCAGCCCATCCTGCAGGTCAGTCTAAGTGTTAGAGCAGCGTACTTTAGTCCTAACTAGGTTTACTCCTCCAAGAAAGGACCTCATGTCTATCAGATTTATTTGATGTTATTATGTGCACAGTAATAATTTTCATATCGATCATGAGAAAATTGCTTAGGAGAAAATGGAATGGCAGTGGTGTGTGATTTATGGTACATCCATACGATTAGGTACTCTACAGAATTTGCAAGTAATGATTACGAAAATTATGTAGCAACATGGAAAGATGCTCATTATATATACTTTTAAGTGGAAAAGTCATGGTGCAAAATTATATGTGTATTATGATTATGACTATTATGACTTATTATTACAACCATTGTTACTTAAGATTTTTCTTGCATAGGAATAGAGAATATAGCAGCACTGTTAGAGTGAGGTCCATGAGTTATATCATAATAAAAGGGTAGTTTTTTAGCGTGTTAATTACGCAAACTAATAAAAGTACCGAATATATACTTTACTGAACTGTTGGCAAGTGTTAAACATTGCGTAACCTTCCTATTTAAAACATGGTTTCTAAGCACCGGTACTAAAGAATCTTTTAGTCCATCTGATTACTGCAAGAACCTGAAATAAATAAAATACAGTTTTTTCCTTTCTCTCTCAAACTCTCTCTTGCCTCCCCCCCCGCCACACACACACACTATGAATTATTCGAATGAGAACGATTCGTTAGATAAACTCAGAAGCGAAGACTAAAAAAAGAAATAATTCATCTTCTACAGTGCTATACTAATGCCTTTGTAACGTTTTGACCCTTTCTATTATGATTTGTAAGTTTATTAGTGTTACAGCAGAAAAAAGATGTCACATTCAAAGGTTTTAATTGAATAGAGTTTAATAAAGGGACGATTTACAAAGTTCTGGGCAGATGTAGGGAACCAGGAAGGAAAGGTGAGGCACCCACGAGCTCACAGCCCTCTCTGGGAAGTCATCACCATGGAGCCTGAAGGGGGGTGGGCAGGAATGGTCCCGGAGCCCGGTGAGAGCGGTTGCCAAGGAAGAGGGGCTGCCTGACAGGAGCTGTGGCCCCAGAGAAACAGGACAGCTGCCGAGACAGCACGGGCGTGGGAGAGAGAGGAGGGTACATATCCTGGTCTCTCTCTCTCCTTCTAGCCCCTGATAGCCTGTCAGTGCTTCCCTTTGGCCAAATCCAATTTCAGGCCAAGAGGCCGACTAGCTTGGTGGTGCCGTCCCCGGTGTAGCCTCTCCAGAAGCAGAGCAGGGCAGAGCCTTGGGGAGTGGATGCAGAGGGGTGAACGGCGACTGACCCGCATGAGGAGCCCCCAGCTATTCCATATCACAGGAGGCACCCAGGGAGATGCCTGTTGAACTGCACGCTGACTGTTTTTGAATCTGATGAAAAACGTAGATCCTTTTTAGTCACGCCACCTTTTCCTGGGCGAGCCTGGGCTTTTGATGGCCGTGTGTTCTGCCGGTGGAAATTTCTGGTGGAGCATCTATGCCCTGTCTTTGCAACGATACCGTGGGAGCCCTCAGTCTTCCTGCAAAAACCTGGACTGTTTGAGCTCTCAGTCTGTGGCACAGCTGCCACGCTGGAGGAGAGCTTCCGTGCTGTTTGCCAGCTCACACCTACTGTTCCCTGGGCCCGCGGTTTTTTCTTTCATTTTGTTGGAGCGCGTCCTGCAGTAGATTCCTTAGAATGTCTTCAGGAGAAGCTAATTTCTTGATTCCTTTCTTGTCAGAAAATGGCCTTCCTCTAACCCTTGACTCATAGTTTGGCTGAGTATAAAATTTTAGGCCAAGACACATTATTGTCTCAGAATAGTTAAGGCATTGCTTAATTCTTCTCAACTTGTCTTAAGTCTCTTATTTTTTTCTCTCAAAATTTACCTCTTTATCAGACTTCTTGAGATACTTCCTTAATCTTGTCTTCTAATTTTCTACCCGTTAGCTTTATTTTGGCCAACTTTTTTTTTCTAATCTCTCTCAGAGCATCCTCTTATTTTAAGGCTGCCATATCAGCCTGTATATGTAGTGTACCTGTATATATATGCGTATACACACATATATACAAATATATATACATATGTGTGTGCGTGTGTGTGTATATCTCTCAGGATATATATTTGAGTTATTGCTTTTTTAGGAATTTTATCATGTTCTCTGAATTATATTGTTTCCTCTGGTTTCCATTTTTCGATTTCTTTTGGCTTCTCGTTTTTGTCTTATGTATGCTGATTACCACTTGGTTTTATTCAAGACTGAGCATCAAAAGCTGACCTGGATTGTGACATATACCTGCAATGGAATATTATTCGACCGTAAAAACGAGTGAAATCCTGATACACACAGCAAAAGGGATGAACCTCCAAAACATGCTGAATGAGAGATGGTGGACACAGATAGTCACGTGTGATTCTGTTAATGTGAGGGATCCAGAATAGATAAACCCATGGAGACAGAATGTAGATCAGTGGTTTCCCGGGGCTGGGGGAAGGGGAGAATGGGAAGAAAGTGCTTAATGGGTACCGGTAAAGGGGGTTTACTTTGGAGCGATGGACATGTTGTGGGATTAAATAGAGCAGGGGTCCCCCACCCCTAGGCCCCGGACCAGTGATGGTCCACACGGCAGGAGGTGAACAGTGTGCAAGTACGTGAAGCTTCATCTGCCGTTACCCATCGCTCACATACGGGAATGAATGATGAATAATCATACAATGAATAATCATACAATATACAATATACACGGCACTCCTGCTAGAGGAACAATTTAGTATTTCTTTCTTTTTTTTGGCCACAGCATGCTGCATGCTCGATCTTAATTCCCTGACCAGGGATCGAACCCGTGCCCCCTGCAGTGGCAGCGCAGAGTCCTATCCACTGGACTGCCAGGGAAGACCCTATAGGAACAATTTAAATGGAAGGAAATAAGTTGGTAAATATAAAGTGGTCTTAGGATTCAATATCAAGCTGCGATGAAAACTAAGAGCCATAAGTTCACAGGTCACTATCTAGTGGCCCTATTTTTACTCTTAAGAAACCCGCTGGTACATGTACCTTTCATCGCAAGGACCAGAGATCTACTCATATGTTTATGCAAGGTGGAATTTGTACTAATGAATCTAATTGCAGGAAGAACTCTAGGACTTAGAAGAATTAGAAAGTTATACAAGTTTTTAAAATAATTCCCCTCTTCTCTCTCCATCTCTCCCTGGGGCTTCTTGGTATCTCCTCTCTGCCGTGTGCCAGTTTCATTTTTTTTCTCTCTCTGCTGACCTCCTCAATTCACTCAGCACCTTATACTTGGCTGCCTTAAAATGGCAGCCTCTACCTGGCTCTCTAGCTTGGCTTCACATAATTAACGAACTCGATATTTGTTCATTCCAATTCCAGGTTCCCAGGAGTAGGAAGAATTGGCCCAGCTTGAGTCAGGTGTCTTCTCCTGGTCCACAGTGAGGACAGATGTGCAGGTGTGCTGCATACAGAGGTGGGGAAAGATGGTGTCTCTACTAAAGTGCACTTGACGGGTCCCTCTCCCTGAAGCAGTTGATTGTTACTGTTGTCATTGTCGTTACTATTTCTTCATAAGTAAGGTATTTTATCCGGGACTCGGTAGACGAAGGTTAGGTGAAGGGTGAATGGACACGTTCTCCTTTCGAGGAGCACCGGGGATGGGGATGGGGGTGAGGGTCTTTCCAGGTAGCCTGTCTGGTGCTGCTCTTCCTGTGATCAAATAGGAGCACACACCCCCACGAGAAACAGTAGTTGTTCTCTGCTTCAGGCACATTTCTTAACCGGTCATTCAGATGCTGGCAGCTAATAAGGAATTGGCAAATAGAGTTGGGGAAAATGGAGCCTCTGTTGCACCAAGCCTTGGGAGTCCCACATAGACAGAAGGATTACCAAGTCTCTGTCTCCATGGTTCTCTAAATGCCATCTTTGCATACGGAGGTCACACGTTGTAGATTTTTGTTTTGAAATTTAAATCATTTTTTAAAATTGAAGTAGAGTTAATTTACAATGTTGTGTTAGTTTCAGGTGTACAGCAAAGGGATTCAGTTATACAGGTATACATATGTATACCTATAATATACATATATTTTTTTCTGATTATTTTCCATTGTAGGTTATGACAGGATATTGAATACAGTTCCCTGTGCTATACAGTAGGTCCTTGTGGTTTATTTATTTTATATATAGTACGTGTACTTGTTCATCCCAAACTCCTAAATTATCTCTCCCCCCATCCCTTTCGGTAACCATAAGTTTGTTTTCTATGTCTGTGAGTCTATTTCTGTTTTGTAAATAATATAATTTTTTTAGATTCCACATAGAAGTGATAGTGTATGATATTTGTCTTTGTCTGACTGACTTCACTTAATATGATCATCTCTAGGTCCATCCATGTTGCTGAAAATGGCATTATTTCATTCTTTTTTATGGCTGAGTAATATTCCATTGTATATATATATTTACCACATCTTCTTTAGCCATTCGTCTGTCATTGGACACTTAGGTTGCTTCCATGTCTTGGCTATTGTGAATAGTGCTGCAGTGAACATAGTGGTACATGACTCTTTTTGAATTATGGTTTTCTCAGGGTATATGCCCAGTAGTGGGATTGCTGGGTCATACTGTAATTCTATTTTTAGTTTCTGCAGGAACCTCCATACTGTTCTCCATAGTGGCTGCCCCAATTTACATTCCCACCGACAGTGTAGGAGGATTCCTTTTTCTCCACACCCTCTCCAGCATTTATTGTTTGTAGACTTTTTAATGATGGCCATTCTGACCGGTGTGAGGTGCGCACGCTGTAGGTTGAAAAAGGGACTGGAAGAGGAGGTAGGTTCTGAGAGTCAGGGAACTTGCACAGCAGAGATGTAGAGAGCTGGCCCAAGGAGTAAAGGTCACGTCTCATATAGAAACAGTGGTTCTGAGAATTGCATAATTAAGACGATGTACAGTGTGAAGAATATAGTCAATAACTATGTAATATCTTTGTGTGGTGGCATTAAAAAGCAGCTATTTATTTCTTGTATAACTACTTAGATGTACTAACTTTGTGCTAGGCTGTCTCTGAAAAACGATGATTAATTGCAAGGATAGGCACGGGCTGAGACAGGAGGCAGCACTAGGAAACTGACTTTCCATTTCTTCTTTGTGATGGTCAGCTTAATTCTTGCTTTCATGCTCTCTTTGGTTATTTCCTCTCTTACCTTCAATCCCCCAGATCAGGAGAAAGTGATCTCATTTTGACTCAAAGTGAGCTCTTGAGCCCCCCCATCCTGTTCAGTTTCCCATAGTCAGGATAGAAGTGGTTTTATAGAAGGTACATCAGTGCTTTCCTCTGAAAGGAGCCACAGAGGTCAGGGTAGATGATAGGCCTGATGATGCTTATTGACTTCCCTGTGTAATCAGAGGTTGATATCATTGATTTTTCCGTCCTTCAGCCAGCCAGTAAGCCACCCAGAGTGCCCCTCCTGGGACTAGAATAGCACTGGGTCACTATCATAGCTTCTCTGGGAGGAAGGGCAACAGAGGGCTGTCACAGGACCTGCCAAGCCTTCTACAGGGGGACATCATCTCTTGGAATGCTCTGTAGGAGACAAAGCTTTGAGTAGACTCTGAAACCTGTAACGTGTATTTATACAATGGGAGAGAGCCGAAAAGCCTTTACAGGTAGGAGCACATGCGACAATTGGTGTGAGAAAAGGAGATCAAGTTGACCTCACAGTGTTAAACGACACTTTTCTCAAAAAAAAAAAAAAACCCTAAAACTTTCCAAAATTGCAATCTGCTTTAATTTTAAACTTAATAAATGTTGTTCTGTCAACTCCCTGACTTGAAATGAAAGTTGCATTAACCAAAGATGTGCATTTAGATGTAAGTTTAAATAAAGCACCTCTAAAGAAGGCTAAAATTCTATGTAATTTTACATAATTAACTGTAGCTATTTTGTCATACTACAATTTTCCGCTTTGCTCCTTGTGTCTACAATTTTGATGTTCGTCAGGGATTTGGATGGTTTATTTCAGGGCAAGCTTAGCCACATTTGTAGGGTGCAGATGGTAATTACTCTCTACCTAAAACCAGACAAGATGCACCAAGTTTTCAGTTTGATGACACTTGGAAAATTTTTAGCAAAGAAAATAATGAATGCTCTTCAAATCTGGACACAAATAGTGAAGGCAAAAGTAGTCTCAAAAGGTCACTTTTATTTCTGCCTCCGTTCTACCTTTCCCACTCTCCAGGCTTTTCATTGGTGAGAAATTGATTGAGCATATTGACACGAGCATTTCTAAAAAGGCTGAGACTACTATACAATGTCAAGGGCTAATATGGTTTTGATTACCAAAAAATATGTTTTCAAGAGCCTATCTTTAGGAAATATTTGTTTTCTTGTCTCTTCAAATAAAAGATCGTGCAGAATGTGAAAGTCTGAAGTCCTCAGGGTCTTGGATGCAATTTTTTTTCTCATTCCCTTTCCATCACACATGAAAATTAATATTTTGAATTTTCTATGCTTTGGGTGTAGAATATTCTTCATGGACTAATTTCCCTGAAGTTAGAAAAGCTGACCTCATTCTATAAGCATTGTTGTGCAAACTGTATTATTGTAAGCCTAGCACAGGGCTGTGGCCAAGGAGGTTACAAAAGAATGTAGGATCAAGTCCATGCCTTCCAGAGCATACAATCCAGTTCAGCAGAAGAAGTACAGCAGTCTCTTAAAGTTTTCTTTTATAAAGAACATATATATATATATATATATATCTGAATCACTTTGTTCTATACCTGAAACTAACACAACATGGTAAATCAACTATACTTCAATAAAAAATTTTTTTAAAGTTCCATCTGAGAATAAAGAAAAATCTAATCTAATAAAATTTAATTAAGTAACAAAGTTTGCTTCTAAAATAGATGAACTTGACTCTCTAAAAATCTGAGGAGGTCTACATAAATATATCGAGATTAAGAATATGAAGAGTTGTTAATATGGCAAAAGTTTTGTAGGTGGCTTGGAGGTGACAAACATATGGGCGACCCTGTGCTTGATAGAGTCCTACAGCTTCACAGTGAGCACTGGGGCTACTTCTGAGGACCCCAGAATGGCTGTTATTTCTGTTATTGACACACACGGAGGAAGTGAGGTGAAAGTTACGAGGAATTCACCAATACGCCCAACCTTCCTTATGACGTTTGGAATGACTAATGACCGTCCTACAGTTATGTTCTGCAGCTTCTTTTTTTCTTTTTAAATCCAAGTGTGTATAAGTCATGTGCACTCAGATCTAGACAGTGTTTATCACTTACATATTTGTATTTTTGCTGTGAAATGAAACATGCAGTGACCCCAAACCTGAAACTAACAGGACCAACTGAGGAAAGTAAGAACAGCTAGCTAGCATCCTCAAAACACACCCCAACTAAGCAGGGCTCTGAAATGGACTACTGGCTTGCAAAGATGCACAGATAATTGAATGAGGTATGGCTGTTGAGTCTGAAACGGTATTGGATGGATAGAGGGAGGAAGGAGATCCAGGTCCTTTCTGTCTTGATGTGGGGTGGGGAGGTCCTGAGTCATGAAACGGTGGACAAAGGACAGCCCTGCTCTCTGATTGTTCAAAATAATTTTCAGACAAGTATTATTCTACAAGTAAAATGTATCTATTTCAGAGGTAAGGAGAACCTCTTTTCCTTCACTTTTTTTCCTTCCATCCTCTTTGTTACAGACACTTACACCACAGTGAGTGAACCCAATCATTTGTCAGGAGCCTTAAACTCTGTGGCTCTTGGCTGAGATTAAAACCCAAACTTGTTCACGCTGTAAAAACAGACGCACGATAACAGGAACAAGAGTTGGCAATTCAGAGAAAGATAGATTTGCTCCTACTGTGGCTTTCCCTGTATAATCAGTGAACCTGTTGAAAGCAAAGTTGGGGTCAGGAATTCATTCTGAATGGGAGGCTATAATATGACACCCTTGGAAATATTTGAAAAGCAAATGATCTCACTGCAACTGGTATTAGTCCTTCAGGTGTAATCACTCAAAGACGCCTTATGGCATATGCAGTTTGTGTTTTTATTAGTACAGAGTGTGTTTCAGTTTTCTGCAAGCCAATTTCAGTCTGGGGGCCAATGCCATAAACTTGAACCTGGAATAATCAAAGCAGAAATTTCCCCGTTGTTTGGCACTGAACTCTACTCGTTAGCCATTAATGAGGCAGAAGTTGTAGAGCCAAGTCCCGTGCTGGCCGGTTGGCTTTATATGGAGAGAACCATCTTTCAAAGGCATGGATTGAATGCCCATCTCTCGGTAAACATCAGACAGATGCCTATCATGGGACGCAATTTGATCCTGAGGAAGAGTATTGATGTTGAGTTTACTGTAGCCCATACCTATAACTGGACAAAAAAATGCCAAATATGGCCTGCTGTCTAGAACAGCCCTGGCATCTGTCCAAAGGTGGAGCCAGCAGCATTTCCCTTTCATGGTAAGAGGAAAATCTAAAAAAGTACATAAAGTTACCTATGTATGAAAGTCCAGTTTTCACTTAAAAACCAGTGTCCTATTGACCTAAAAGTGATATTTCGTTCGGCATAGAATGTTTTTTACGCAGTATTTTCAGTGTTGTTCTTGGTTTTCAAATACTGTGTCATAAAAATCTCCCATTCTCAATCCCCAGCCTGAAGACAGAAAGGAAGGAAGGCAGACTTCAGAGGTGAGCCATCTCCTGGGTGCCCTGGCCCTCTGTTGGCAGGAAGGCAGGCAGGCATGACAAATCTTGTCCCTACCCACCCCCAGCAAGAGAGCTGTTGCAGGACTGTATTTGAGCAAATAACCAAGTGCTCTCTCTTCCAAATACTTTTCCCTTGCCTTCCATGACTGATGAACTTGGCTCCCCTTCAACCTAATGACCCTTTCAGAGTTGGATGCAAAATTTGTTGGGTTCAATGCAAAATGGAAATATGGGTTCCCTTGTTCAGAAAGCAGGAAAGAGTACCATGAAAGACACTCAAATATAAAGCTTTTTCCTTTCTCATGCAGTTCCTCTCTTCACTTGTGATGGTATCTTTTAATCTGCTATTGCTATTTAATGTCATTCTAAATAAAGAAAAATTAAAATTAAAAAATTTTAGCATGAATTTTACCGTTTATCTTTGTATTCTGCACCAATTTTTAAATGCAAATTTAAGAGCGTTTAGTTTACATGTAGAATCATTGAAATTACACAATTAGGATTTTTTAGCTGATACACGCATATGTATTTCATTCTCACCAGAACAGTGGAATCACCGCACAAAACAAACTGCTGTTTTTAAAATTCACTTTTTGATATACACACATGCTACCAACCCCCTACCACTGGTGAGTAAGGAAGGGCTGAAAGAAAGAGGAAATGTGGGTCGCCTTAGCTCTCCCTTTCCTTCTATGTCGTTATTTTTGGCTAATGCAAGGAAGTAACACAAGTAAGACAGGATATAAGAAGGTTTCATGGTTATTCATGTTTCTTAGAATGGCATTGATTTCTTTCAAACTAGCAAATTCTTGTTTGAACTGGAAATCATGGCCTCTTGGGGCTTCCAGTCTTCCTCCCGTCTCTCTTCCACAGTCGAAGATCACCTGGTATTCACTTTGCGTCTTGCAGAACTCTCATCGTGGGCACTGGAACTCAGTGTCGAGAGCGTGACATGTGATGGGAAGGCGAGGAAGTGTGAACATGTATAGGGTGCATACTTCCTTTCCTTACTCATGTGCTCCATGGTCCCATCCAACTTTTGTTACAGACACAAATTCAGAGATCAAATTATAAGAATTTTGAGACTGTAGTAGTAGAGCATTTCACTGGGCTTGGAGCCCTTGAGACAGCGCGGGTCACACCCATGAAGCTGGCCCTAGACTCTTTCTGGTTTCTCTTCTTTCATCCATCCACCTTTCAGTGTCATGTCTAATTCTGTTATCGTCTTCTCTTTCTAGATTCTGTTCACCCTTAGAGATTCAATTTATACCTCTATCTCTAGCTCCCAGGTTTTCCCCAGGCTCTGAACATCCAAGTGCCTGCTGAACCCATCTCAACACACAACATATCTAAAACAAAAGCCATCATTTTTTCCTCCTAACGCTGTTGCTTCCTGCTTCTGCTACTGAAACCAAAATTCTCAGTCAGTTGGTCCTCAGTGTGCACAGTGCTGATAATGTAGTAGCTGCTCAATACACACCACTTGATTGTTCATTCTGGAAATCTGCACCCAGTTACAAATTTGCAGCCTTCAATCTCACCCATTCAAAAGCTGGCTGTTCTGCTGGTAGATACCTATGCCTCTATTTCTATTCTCTTCCACTTTAAAAATTATTCTTATAGTATATCTTCAAGACATTGTACAGAAGCAATGAATTAATATAAAATTTAACCATCCGTTTCTACTTAACGCTCACTGAAAGCTTTTAACAGAAAAGGCATTGATATTAATAGTTAAAGTGGATACTGGGGCTTGGAGTAGCTTTCACTTACATATGCTCACAACTTTGCCTTTCAATCATTCTTGAAGAAGCAGTTTCATTTCTTCTTTTCTATTTGCAGATTTTTATATATATGTTCTTAAAAAAAACTCTGCCAGTGGGCCTCAGACTTAATCCCTTTCAAAGCCACCTTGGCTACTATCTTGCTATTTGTATTCTTTGTTGCAAGAATTGTAATTGGATGGACTTTAATTATGGTATCTTGATAGTTTCAGTGCTTTCCACTTCTGGTTAGAACATAAAAACAATGGCAGTATTTTGTGTTGTTTTTCTGGCACTGCCAGTTCAGACTAGGACCCAAGAAAGGTTCAAGAGTATTAAAAACAACAATAACAACAAAAAGACAAACAGAACTAATAAAGAAATACAGGGGTTTAGGCTATTTCAAACGTTATGCTGGTATTTAGTTTCTATTTAAGTGAGATTCAAGTCAGTTTCTGTTTTCATGGGGCCCTCCAAGCCAGTTGCTAGCCATCTTTGCTCTAGGTTTGGCAAGTGGAAAGACTAAACTGCCTTCTTGCTTAACTGGGGCTCATCCAGTCATTAACTGCCTGCAGCACGGAGGTAGAATTTTTACTTATTTCAGATGGCCCAGGCACTGGAAATAATGCGCTACTTGTATAATAAATCCAAAGAAATGCCAAAATAACATGTGGCTTCCAAAGGTTGCCCAGAGAGCTATCAGGTACAAGAAATAGGAAGCCAACTTTGAATCCAGTATCAACCTCTTCATCCAAATATGCATTCTGGCAGAAATAAAAGTGCTAGTTATTTGTGAAATTTGAAAGTCAGATTTCCAATAAGTCTTACTTCTAGGCCGTTCTAAGATATATTTCATTCATGGTAATCTTCTAATTTGAGGGTACCCCAAACTATTTTACACTATTCCTTTAAACAGTCTTAACAGTTCTGTGACATTTCATTATGCAACGTCAAAGCCAATAAGGTAGGATGCTAATCAGTTCAAAAAACTTGATGAAATTTTTGATGCATCTACAGCACTGTTATAAAACAGCAGTAAAAGGAATAACTCCTACCATAAAAAAATGAATCCTCTTTGAGGTTAAAATAACATAGGCATATGAACAATTAAAGGAGAATACAGTATAGTATATAGTTCCATATTGTATAAAATACAGAATAATATAGTATTTAAAGTGAGGTCAGAAGAGGAAGAAACCAGGTCCCTGTGGGGAGGAGAAAGTGAGGCTTAAACAGTCTTACTTCTTGCAAAGTTGGTGTAAAGACCAGAGAGGGCATCCTCAGAGGACTTGTGAAACACAAAATGCCTAAGGGGATTTAGACATTGATAGATGTTGCAAGATATTTTTGCATTTCTCTAGCTGTAAAAGCACAAGGCATTTTCAAAGACTGAACAGTGTGGAATAGTGAAGAATTGGGATGTGACATGGATTATAGAGGAATTTAAGAATGTGAAGAGTAGCTTGTCTTGATATAGTAAAAAATTACTTCTTAATGGGAGTGGGGTGACAGAGGGACATAAGAAAGGTCTATTCAGACTCTATTTTTAATTGGATTCTCTTTTTAATATTGAGTTGGAGGAGTCCTTTATGTATTCTAGGTACAAGTCCTTTATCAGATATATGATTTACCTATCAGATTTCTCCCATTCTGTGGATTATCTTTTCACTTTTTTTTCATAGTGTACTTTGAAGCATGAAAGTTTTAAATTCTGAAGTCCAGTTTAGTTGTTTCTCGTGTTGCTCGTGTTTTGGGTATCATATCTAATAGTCATTTACCAAACCTAAAGCCATGAAGTTTTACGCCTATGTTTTTTTTTCTAAGAGTTTTACAGTTTCTTACATTTAAGACTTTAATCAATTTTGAGTTTATTTTTGTATATGTTGTGAGGTTGTATATTTCTGCATGTGGTTATCCATCTGTCCCAGCGCCATTTGTTGAGAAGATTATTGTTTCATTATTGGATGGCCCTGACACTCTTGTCAAAAACCAGTTGACCGGGCTTCCCAGGTGGCGCAGTGGTTGAGAGTCCGCCTGCCGATGCAGGGGACGCGGGTTCGCGCCCCGGTCCGGGAGGATCCCACGTGCCGCGGAGCGGCTGGGCCCGTGAGCCATGGCCGCTGAGCCTGCGCGTCCGGAGCCTGTGCTCCGCAACGGGAGAGGCCACAACAGTGAGAGGCCCGCGTACCGCAAAAAAAAAAAAAAACAAAAAAACAAAAAAAAAACAGTTGACCATAGATGCATGGGTTTATTTCTGGACACTCAATTCTATTCCATTGATCTCTATGTCTGTCCTTATGCGAACACCACACTGTTTTGATTACTCATGCTTTGTAGTAAGTTTTGAAATGGAGAAGTGTGATTCCTCCTACTTTGTTGTTCTTTTTCAGGATTGTTTTGGTTATTTCAAGTCACTTGCAATACAGTGAATTTTAGAATCTGTCCATTTCTACACAGAAGTCAGGTGGGATTCTCATAAGGATTGCAGATTAGTTTGGGGGATATTGTCATCTTTTTTTTTTTTGCCATCTTAACAACATTAAGCCTTTAGATCCATGAACGTAAGATGTTTTTCCATTTAGTTAGATCTTTAATTTTTTTTGACAATGTTTTGTAGTTTTCAGAGTATACATTTCATACTTCTTTTGATAACTTGTTCCTATTTTATTCTTTTTGATGCTAGTGTGAATAAAATTGTTTCCTTAATTTCATTTTTGGACTGTTTTTAAAAACTTTTATACTGGCATATAGCTGATTTACAATGTTGTGTTAATTTCATGTGTACAGCAAAGTGATTCTGGACTGTTTATTGTATAGAAGTACGTGAGTTTTGTGATTGATCTTATATCTTGCAACCTTGCTAAGCTCATTTATTAGTTCTAATAGTTGTTTAGTGGATTCCTTAGGATTTTCTACATACAGGATCGTGTCATCTGCTAATAGAGCTTTACTTTTTCCTTTTTCAATCTGTATCAGGAAAATCTTATTGTTATCTTAGTTCTGGAGGGTAGGTATATAGTCCAGGAATACAAAATGATCAGGTATTTTTTTCTGTCTCTCTTAGGTGCTTTCTAATCTCATTTCACCTTGTTTGTATGGCCTGTTATAAATATGCCTGCGTTTGTGACATTCACTGTTATTCTTACATCCCTTTTGAATAAGGCATAACTTCCTACACTGGATAAGCCCCATCTCATCAAGGTCACTGACACCTCTGAGAATAAAACTACCAAATGTTAATGTATATCTATAACCCTGGGCCCAGATTACGGATGATCCCAGGTGTTCAATATATTAGGTCCCTTCCTCTTTACATGGCAATTCAATACATAATTGTTTTTTTGTGTTGTTGTTTTTTGGGGTGTTTTGGCCACGCCATGTGGCTTGCAGGATTAGTTCCCCGACCAGGTATTGAACCCGGGCCCCCTGCAGTGGAAGCGCAGAGTCCTAACCACTGGACCGCCAGGGAATTCCCTAAATGCAGTTTGCCTTTCATTCACAATCTATACAGCCACTAACAGAGGAAAATTTCATGCATGATTTTTCTCACCATCTGTTATTTTTAACAGTTACACAGTGTTTGTAGTTCATTTTCCTCCGAGTCCATCACATTTAAATATTAAACCCACTTGATGAGGTCAACAGGTTTTCTAACAAAAATGTTTTCCTTAATCTTCACTGAGATATGTTTTATGTCTCATTCTTTCAGTAGCATGTTACCAGCTTTAATGTCTAAAAATATTCCACTGAATTATGCTTTTGTGGTTACTTTTGATACCTAAAAATTTAAAATAAACTTTGCATAACTAACCTCTCTGTTAAGGACATTTCTAACCATCAGCAATATGGTTTATTCTTCATTTTCCAGAGTTGCAAACTGGTGGGCCCTGTAATTCCCATAGCATCTATTTAATTGATAATGGCTATGTTCTTGGAAAAGGTGTTTCATATTTTGCATATTCAGTGTAATCCTCTGAGGCCTGAGGAAATTTCTAGCACCTGATTAAATAAGGTAAACATGTCATATGTTTTCTACATGTTATTTGCTCTGTTTTTATTAAATTCAGTCTAACTTGTGGTAAATTGCAACCCATGCAGTAAAGAGCCTATTTAATAGTCAAAAGATTTATTATGATATTGATGACATATTCCAGGAAGAAGAAGCAAATGTTGAAAATGTTTGCCATCATCCTTGATGCATTTTTGACAATCATGGGCTCCAGACTAAAAAGTACCTCTTTTTTATTCCTTTCAACCTTCGAATCTATTTAATAAGATTTTCAAGGTATAATATTAATTTATAATACTCATGGTTCTGGAAAAGCAAGACAGAAATTGTGGCTTGTCAATTTTGGTTCTGATAAGGTTGTGCAGGAAGAAAAGTTGTAAGAAAGTTATTGAAATAGATACTAAATGGCATTTGAAATCCCTTCTCATCTAGAGAGCCTATGATTCTAATTGTGTGGAGCCAAGGGTTATCTTCATTAGATTTGAAATATATTTTTTTGGTATTACTAACGTCTACTCTATGCATGCGTTTCACTGAAAATCCCTATATAAAATACTTTCAAGTGGCATCAGTGAGGTAGTAACGCCTTGCGTTTGCATAGAATCTCTGTAGATGCTTCAGTCCAGCACCCAAACTACTGCCCTGACCTGTACCTCCCATCTATCCAAATGTCCATCCCACTCTCTAAGGGATTATATCTTCCTCAGTTCTCTCTTCTCTCTACCACAGCCCTGGAAGTCTTCTCTGTCTTGAAAATTATAGAAAACAAGAACAAAACCCACTTCAATTTGAAATGGCTGTTTACTTAAAAAAAAATAAATGAAAGAACCAATATGCCAATGAGTGAAATGTAAAAATCAAAGGATTCTTACTAATAAAATTGAATTATTATTAGACTATTTTGTTCATAAATTTAGTGAATTGTTTTTTCTCGTCTTTTACTAAGTCTTCTAAAAGAATGTTAGGTATTTCTCTCGTAAGTAAAGAGTTCCTGACATGTAATAAGAATATTTGCACTGTGTTTCATCATTTTTATAAACATTTTCCTATTTGTTTTTCAGTTTGCAAACAATTTAATTTTAAGTGTATAGAAAACAATTTTTTATGTAACCAATTTTATAAAAACTTCATTCTTCAAATGACTATATAGTTTAAATGCTCTTGTGCATAATAAAATTAAGTTCATTAACAATTTTCAAGGGTGCCATAATTTCAAATTTTGCATTTAAATATTCAATTAACTTAAAATTTGTTTTTATAGTATGAGGTGAGAATTTTAGCTCTTTTTCCAAAATATTCATCTCTTTTAAAATAATTTTTTTATATAAATTTATTTATTTATTTTCGACTGCATTGGGTCTCGTTGCCATGCACGGGCTTTCTCTATTTGTGGCAAGCGGGGCTACTCTTCATTGTGGTGCGTGGGCTTCCCATCGTGGTGGCTTTTCTTGTTGCAGAGCACAGGCTCTAAGCATGCAGGCTTCAGTAGTTGTGGCACGCGGGCTCAGTAGTTGTGGCTCTCAAGCTCTAGAGCGCAGGCTCAGTAGTCGTGGCGCACTGGCTTAGTTGCTCTGTGGCATGTGGGATCTTCCCGGACCAGGGCTCGAACCCATGTCCTCTGCATTGGCAGGTGGATTCTTAACCACTGGGCCACCAGGAAAGTCCCTAAAATAATTTTTGGATAGGAGCACATTCATAGGGTTCAAAATTCCTAACGTGTAAAATAACGTGGGCTTAATGTACAGACAATTGTTATTTTTTTCTTTATAGACATTCTATCTTGTGAATTATTTTTCTGTATTTTGTTGAATAGGAAGATAGATTTTGAACAGTTATTTAGAAAATCATATTTTATCTACCAATACTTTTATACCACAGTTTTCTCATTCATGAGCTCTTGATTTTACTCTCTTAATCAGTCGGCAGATATTTACAAGTAATGTTTTTTTTCCAAGAAGTTAACATAGGTGGTGTAGTGGGTGTGAATGGTGGCCCCAAAGATATATCCACATCCTAATCCCCAGAACCTGTGATCATTACCTTATATGGCAAAAGATCAAATATTGCCTTGTACGGCAAAAGATGTGATGAAGCTGAGGAAGAAGGAATCCTGGATTATCTAGGTGAACCCAATGCAATCACATGTCTCCTTATTAGAGGGAGGCTGAGGGAGTTTGGACAGACATGAAGAGGAGAAGACAGTAGGAAGAAAGAGGCAGAGATTGGACTGATGGAGCTGTAAGCCAAGGAACCCCAAGGATGGCTGGCAGCCGTCAGAAGCTGGGAGAGGCAAGGCGTGGTTCTTCCTCTGAGCCTCCAGAGGGCACGTGGCCTAGCTGACACCTTGATTTCGACCTTTTGGCTTTCAGAACTGTGAGAAAATAAATTTCTGGTGTTTTAAGCCACGAACATTGTGGTAATTTGTTCCAGAAGTCCCAGGAAACTAATAAGGTGAACACTGATATAATAAATGAGAATGTCTTTAGAAAACAAACTTATGGTTACCAAAGGGGAAAGGGGATGGAGGAGGGATAAATTAGGAGTTTGGGGTTAGCAGATGCAAACTATTATGCATAAGATAGGTAAACAACAGGGTCCTACTGTCTAGCACACGGAACTATATTCAATATCCTGTAATAAACCATAATGGAAAAGAATATGGAAAAGAATATGTATATATATGTATAACTGAATCACTTTGCTGTACGCCAGAAACTAACACAACATTGTAAATCAACTATACTTAAATCAAAAAAAAAAAAAAGAGAGAGAGAGAATGTCTTTTTCTGCCCTTGTATATATATGTATAACTGAATCACTTTGCTGTACGCCAGAAACTAACACAACATTGTAAATCAACTATACTTAAATCAAAAAAAAAAAAAGAGAGAGAGAGAATGTCTTTTTCTGCCCTAACGTATGAGCTATAAATTGGCAAGGTATAAAATTGGGGGGTTACACCCTTATTCTGTTAATATTCTCTGGACATTGCTTTATTGACTATTATCCTTGACCATCATTCTTTTTAAGGGAACATATATTTTCTTCCTGATGATTTATAGGATCTTTTTTCTTCCTCCTTTTTTTGGTAAAACTTTTTCAAGGGTATGCTTTTTATTGATAACTTTCTACAATAGAGTGAGCCTTTTAATATACATACAGAGGTTATTTCCTTCAGCTCAGAATATTTTGTTCTGTAAAGGCTTTGTATTAGTCTGTCCAGGCTGCTGTAACAGAATACCATAGACTGAGTGGCTTATAAAAAACATAAATTTATTTCTCACAGTTCTGGAGGCTGGGAAGTCCAAGATCAAGGTGCTGGCAGATTCAGTGTCTGGTGAGGAAAGACGTCTTTCTGGTTGTATGCTTTCTTGTTCATAGACAGCTGTGGCATTGCTATAACCTCGCACAGCAGAAGGGTCCAGAGTACTCCCAGACCTCTTTTATAAGGGCACTAATCCCTTTCCCAAATCTAATCACTAATCACTTCCCAAAGGCCCTCACCTCCACATACCATCACATTGGGTGTTTGGTTTCAGCATGTGAATTTTGGGGAGAAATAAACATTCAGCCCATTGAAGGCTCTGGTTATTATTTTTATTTATTTGGAGCTTTTCTTTATGAACACTGTGTCTTATATTGGTCCTCTTCTCTGACCTCAATCTCCATGATCCTTCTATCATTTTCATCCTATTGTCCGTTTTCTCCATCTTCTCGGATCGCTCTTTGTTCTGCATAATATTGTTTCCATTTTCTGCAACAGTTCTTATGTTCCTTACATAATGTTTCCAATGTTGATTTTTATTCAGCTCTCATGTTGTTAGCTCTGTTTCAGTCTTTTCTAATGTCAAGTTGTCTTTTCTACCTTGTTTTTTTTTTTTACTTATGATTTTTCTAATCTTGTTTATAGAGGTTTTATCTTGTTCTTAGTTGAAGATGCTGAGCATTTTCCTGAAAAGTTCTTTTGAATCCTGTATTAGATAGTTTCAGAGATACACTCTTCTTCTGTATCATTCAGATATTTTCTCATACAATTACATCCTTTTTCTTATTAAATTATATTTAATATTCTCATTAAAATGACAGATAGCCTAAGCAAGTTTACAGCAAAGGAAAGTAATTCTTTGCCTCGTTTTGGCTTAACTCTGACCATTTAATTTCTGCTGTCCAAGGACAACACTTCTGAACTCTTTCATTTAGTTTCTTCTGGTATTTACCTTCTTGGTTTAAATAACATGTTTATATTGCTATCTCTTTAATTTATTGTTTTGTCTTTATCGTCATACTATGGAATTTGAGGATTATCTCCTTAATATTATCTCTCTTATATACCTCTCCCTGCATATCTCAAAAGAGTATTTAAATAATTTTTCTACCAATCAGTATTTCATGTTTACATGATCATGACTATGTATATTTCCCTCATTAGCCATGTACTATCACATAAATACAATTGTTTTGCTCTCCATAATGCTTATTATTTGAATAATTTTCATTTCTGTAATTAATTCATACCTAAATATTTTCACTGAAGATTAATCTCCTCTCAATTTATCAGTCTTATTTACCTCCTGGAGATATCCTCTCTGGAATCCCTCCTACTTTGATTGGGACTGTGTGCTCTCTGGACCAGCAGGACAGCTATCATCTTGAGACTTTGCTTTCCCCCTGTGTTAAATTCTCCTTCACCATCATCACCATCATCACCCCCTTCATCAGAATTCACTTTACTGTTTTGAACCCTTTCTTTCCTGGACTCTTGTGTACCTCTTTCTTAGTTTCTTTCCTTGCTTCAGTAGAGCTTGTTTTCCAGGAACTTCTAAGAAAGGTTGTAAGTGAAGTAACATTTTGAGAATTCACAGGTCAAAAAAATTTTTTTTGTTAGTCTACCCTCACACTTTTTTGCTCCTTTGGCAGAATATAGAATTGCAGTTTCCAAATATTTTTCTTTTATAATTTGATGTCCTCACTATATTTATTTGTGGAGTCTAGTGTTACTTTTGGGAGGCTTTTAAGATCTTCATCTCTGAGGTTCTTGAATGTCACAACCAAGTAACTTGGGAAGTGTGTGTTCCTTCATTTAGTTGTATGAAATAGACCTTCAGTATGGGAGATCATGCTATCTGGGTCTAGAAATTTATATTTTAATTTGATATTTTTCTCTTTTACATTTTCTCTAACCTTTCTTGTCCTTTCTTTACTTGGATATTGACCATCCTGGTTTTTATCTCTAATATTCTTATGTTTTCCCTATTTTCCATCTTTTGTCCTTTTGTTCCTTCCTGGCAGATTTTCTCACCTTTTTTTTTGACATTTTAATTGAATTTTGCATTTATCTTATCAAATCCTTAATATCCAGAAGCTTCTTTGTGTTTCCCTGAACATATCTTTTTAAAATAGATTTCTTTGTTTTTTTTCCTTTTGGAGTCAATATTTCTCTCACCTTTTTGAGGATGTTAATTTTTATTTTTTCAAAACATTTACTTCTGTTGTCTCTAGCTCCCCTGAGTTTCTTTGTTTCTGTTTGTGTATCTTAGTCTCAATATTTGGGATTCTCCTCAACTTCCAGTGATTGGCCACTTAAAGCTGATTGTAGCTGTGTGCAGTGTGAGAGAGGCTTTTCAAGTAACAGCTTCACTAAAGTTTGAGTTGACAGAGATTCAGACATTTTTCTGGGAGGATCCCCAACTGTCAATAACTGTACGTCTTATCTCTTGGGCAGATGTGTTTCCCCAGTGAGGACTCCAGTCCTTGCCTATAGGGCATAAGTGTGGCTGCCATTTAAAAAAAAAATTTTTTTTTTTACATCTTTATTGGAGTATAATTGCTTTACAATGTTGTGTTAGTTTCTGCTGTATAACAAAGTGAATCAGCTATACATATACATATATCCCCATATCCCCTCCCTCTTGTGTCTCCCTCCCACCCTCCCTATCCCACCCCTCTAGGTGGTCACAAAGCACCGAGCTGATCTCCCTGTGCTATGCGGCTGCTTCCCACTAGCTAGCTATTTTACATTTGGTAGTGTATATATGTCCATGCTACTGTCTCAGTTCGCCCCAGCCTCCCCTTCCCCTCCTGTGTCCACAAGTCGGTTCTCTATGTCTGCATCTCTATTCCTGCCCTGCCACTAAGTTCATCAGTACCATTTTTCGAGATTCCATGTATATGCGTTAATATACAGTATTTGTTTTTCTCTTTCTTACTTCACTCTGTATGACAGATTCTAGGTCCATCCACATCACTACAAATGACTCAGTTTCGTTCCTTTTTGTGGCTAATATTCCATTGTAGAAACTCACGCACCTATGGTCACCTTATCTTTGACAAAGGAGGCAAAAATATACAATGGAGAAAAGGCAGCCTCTTCTATAAGTGGTGCTGGGAAAACTGGACAGCTACATGTAAAAGAATGAAATTAGACCACTTCCTAACACCATACACAAAAATAAATTCAGAATGGATTAAAGACCTAAATGTAAGGCCAGACACTATAAAACTCTTAGAGGAAAACATAGGCAGAACACTCTTTGACATAAATCGCTGTGATGTTTTAGAGCCAAGTAGACGGGAGGGGGCCTGAGTGTCACAGTTGTATATGTTGGACCTCTTGGTTTGATCTTTCAGTTCTTATATTACAGAACTCTAGCTCTGCTCTTAGAATTCCTAAGTCCAGAATTTCTGGTTCAGCTTGTCCAAAGCGTTTACCTTGGCCAGTTAGGGGTGAGTGTTTGCCAGCCTTCACAGAGTTCAGGGTATATCTGCTTCCTTCGTATACTTTTAAGCAACACTTCTGCTCTTAATTCTAACCTATAAAAGCCTGAAGGCTTTCTGGGTTCCTGTGGTGCCAACTGGCTTGTATATTTACCTGCTCTCCACCGTCAGCACCCTTGCAGGGTTAGATACTTCTTTTTTCTCTGCTTTTCAGTTTTCAGATTTTTGTTCCTATTTCTCGTCTACTCTTATCTTTTTTCCCTTTGTCCTCTTGAATTTAAGTTAATGCCGTGTGTGTGTGTGTGTGTGTGTGTGTGTGTGTGTGTGTGTTTCAAATTCCTTTAAATAATTTGACTGGGATATCGAGAAACCAGAGGTAACTATGTTTTCAGTCTACCTTGAAGTCCCAACCATGATGTCTTTATCCTTTTCCTTCTGCAATACTTTTTAATAGACTCTTTGTTGTCACTTTCTTCTTAGTTTCCCTCCTTCCATATTTTATAACTTGGTGGAACCAGGTGGGTTACACAGTCATCTCACTCTTCTCATTATTGTTCATATCTCTAGCTCTATGGCAGGTTCATCTCCACAATTCGTGAATTTGTCCCTGTTTCTATATTGCTTGCTTCTATGGAGTATATCTCTGCTCTGTTCTAGGTGGGTTTTCTTTTTCTTTTTTTTTTTTTTCCTTTCTTCCTTCTGCCCCTACTAATTAGCTTATTGTTCGTTTAAACTGATAGCAGTGTCTGAAAAATTATATTATAGGCATACACTGTGTCTCCATCCTTTCCTACCCAAGTATTGTGTCTATTGTCTGGACTACTTGTCTTGGAAAATGCACCACACCCAGAAATTGTCTTTTACTTTGTGCCTGATTGTTTTTCAGGAGTTTGCAGTATCTGGAATTAGACAGAGGTTACCTTGCTTTAGAGAACCCCTCTCAGTGGGTAGAGAGGGGTATTTGCAGTGTCCTGGTGGTTATAGGTCCTGGGACTCTGAGTACATGGATGGATGGTGGTAGAGGGAGGAAGCTCATTCTTTGGAATTTTGTTCCATGAAGCCAAGGTAGAGTGTGTGTCAGAAACTACAGCTCCACCAACTGTCTTTTATCTAGTGCTAATTCCTCCCAGATTCGAATTGTCTTTCAGTCTTTGTTTTCATTGTTATTGAGAATTTTCATCAAATTTTGTTTTCAACAGCTATTTAGTTAGAAATTGAAAGAGGATGATTGGGGATTGTCACCCAGATTCTCTCTAAGCCAGAATTCCTATCCTATTTGAAATTATACTTGTCATTAACTTTAAACTTTAAAAGCATCCTTTTAACCCAGAGTTCCCTAATATTCTTTCTAACATCAAGACTGAAAAGTGCATTTTAAAGACTAGTGCATCTTTTCACTCTTTCCCCAACCCACCTCTCATCCCTATAATCACTTCCTAGTTTCTGGTAATATAAACTAGATTAGTGTAACTACATTGTTTTATATTATATATTTCCTTTAATGATTTTGGACATTTGCATTCAACTTTATAAGCAAACATTTTAAAAATTCTGAGCTATGTTTCATGTGTTTTTTACTTTATTTTTTGATTTTTCATGCTTTTTTTTTTGAATTTTATTTATTATTTTTTGTAGAGCAGGTTCTTATTACTTATCTATTTTATACATATTAGTGTATATATGTCAATCCCAATCTCCCAGTTCATCCCACTCTGAGTACATGGATGGCTAGAGGCAGAGGCAGGAAGCTCATTCTTTGGAATGTTGTTCCACGAAGCCAAGGTAGAGTGTGTGTCGGGAACTACAGCTCTACCGTCTTTTAGCTAGTGCTAATTCCTCCCAGATTCTCAATGTCTTTCAGTCTTTGTTTTCATTGTTATTGAGAATTTTCATCAAATTTATAGTTTCCTTTGCTGTGCAAAAGCTTTTAAGTTTCATTAGGTCCCATTTGTTTGTTTTTGCTTTTATTTCCATTACTCTAGGAGGTGGGTCAAAAAAGATCTTGCTGGATTTATGTCAAAGAGGGTTCTTCCTATGTTTTCCTCTAAGACGTTTATGGTGTCCGGTCTCACATTTAGGTCTTTAATCCGTTTTGAGTTAGTTTTGTGTATGGTGTTAGGAAGTGTTCTAATTTCATTCTTTTACATGTGGCTGCCCAGTTTTCCCAGCACCACTTATTGAAGAGACTGTCTTTTCTCCATTGTATATCCTTGCCTCTTTTGTCATAGACTAGTTGACCATAGGTGCATGGGTTTATCTTTGGGCTTTCTATCCGGATCCATTGGTCTCTATTTCTGTTTTTGTGCCAGTACCATAGCATCGTGATTACTTTAGCTTTGTAGTATAGTCTGAAGTCAGGGAGCCTGATTCCTCCACCTCCGGTTTTTTTTCCCTCAAGATTTCCTTGGCTATTCGGGGTCTTTTGTGTCTCCATACAAATTTTAAGATTTTTTGTTCTAGTTCTGTAAAAAAATGCCATTGGTAATTTGATAGGGATTGCATTGAATCTGTAGATTGCTTTGGGTAGTATAGTCATTTTCACAATCTTGATTCTTCCAATCCAAGAACATGGTATATCTCTCCATCTGTTTGTGTCATCTTTAATTCCTTTCATCCGTGTCTTATAGTTTTCTGAGTACGGGTCTTTTACCTCCTTAGGTAGATTTATTCCTAGGTATTTTATTCTTTTTGTTGTAGTGGTGAATGGGATTGCTTCCTTAATTTCTCTTTCTGTTCTTTTGTTGTTAGTGTATACGAATGCAAGACATTTCTGTGCATTAATTTTGTATCCTGGAACTTTACCAAATTCATTGATTATCTCTAGTATTTTCCTGGTGGCATCTTTAGGATTATTTACGTATAGTATCATGTCATCTGCAAACAGTGACAGTTACTTCTTTTTGTCCAATTTGTATTCCTTTTATTTCTTTTTCTTCTCTGATTGCCGTGGCTAGGACTTCCAGAACTATGTTGAATAATGGTGGTGAGAATTGACATCCTTGTCTTGTTTCTGATCTTAGAGGAAATGCTTTTAGTTTTTTACCATTGAGAATGATGTTTGCTGTGGGTTTGTCATTTATGGCCTTTATTATGTTGAGGTAGGTTCCCTCTATGCCCGCTTTCTGGAGAGCTTTTTTCATAAATGGGTGTTGAATTTTGTCCAAAGCTTTGTCTGCATCCATTGAGGTGATCATATGGTTTTTATTCTTCATTTTGTTAATATGGTATATCACATTGATTGATTTGCATATACTGAAGAATACTTGCATCCCTGGGATAAATCCCACTTGATCAT
>NC_041224.1:1309868-1310904 GCF_002837175.3 Physeter macrocephalus
TGTTAGCTCTTCTCTAAATGTTTGATAGAATTCACCTGAGAAACCGTCTGGTCCTGGACTTTGGTTTGTTGGAGGATTTTTAATCACAGTTTCAATTTTATTACTTGTAATTGATCTGTTCATATTTTCTATTTCTTCCTGGTTCAGTTTTGGAAGGTTATACTTTTCTAAGCATTTGTCCATTTCTTCCAGGTTGTCCGTTTTATTGGCATAGAGTTGCTTTTAGTAGTCTCTTAGGATGCTTTGTGTTTCTGCGGTGTCTGTTGTAACTTCTCCTTTTTCATTTCTAATTTTATTGATTTGAGTCCTCTCCCTCTTTTTCTCGATGAGTCTGGCTAATGGTTTATCAATTTTGTTTATCTTCTCAAAGAACCAGCTTTTAGTTTTATTGATCTTTGCTATTGTTTTCTTTGTTTCTAATTCATTTATTTCTGCTGTGATCTTTTTGATTTCTTTCCGTCTACTAACTGTGGGTTTTGTTTGTTCTTTCTTTAGTTCCTTTATGTGTAAGGTTAGATTGTTTATTTAAGATTTTTCTTGTTTCTTGAGGTAGGCTTGTATAGCCTACATGTGTTTGTGTTTCTTTACGTTTTTTCCCCTGTAATTGATTTCTAATCTCATAGCGTCGTGGTCAGAAAACATGCTTGATATGATTTCAATTTTCTGAAATTTACCGAGGCTTGATTTGTGACCCACGATGTGATCTATCCAGGAGAATGTTCCAGGTGCACATGAGAAGAAAGTGTAATCTGCTGTTTTTGGATGGAATGTCCTGTAAATACCAATTAAATCTATCTGGTCTGTTGTGTCATTTAAAGCTTGCGTTTCATTATTAATTTTCTGTTTGGATGATCTGTCCATTGGTGTAAGTGAGGTGTTAAAGTCCCCACTATTATTGTGTTACTGTCCATTTCCTCTTTTAGATCTGTTAGCATTTGCCTTATGTATTGAGGTGCTTCTATGTTGGGTGCATATATATTTATAATTGTTATATCTTCTTCTTGGATTTTTCCCTTGATCATTATGTAGTGTCCTT
>NC_041224.1:1311192-1397165 GCF_002837175.3 Physeter macrocephalus
TTTTCTTCTCTTGTGTTTCCCACTTAGAGAAGTTCCTTTAGCATTTGTTGTAGAGCTGGTTTGGTGGTGCTGAATTCTCTTAGCTTTTGCTTGTCTGTAAAGCTTTTGATTTCTCCATCGAATCTGAATGAGATCCTTGCTGGGTAGAGTAGTCTTGGTTGTAGGTTCTTCCCTTTCATCACTTTAGGTATATCATGCCACTCCCTTCTGGCTTGTAGAGCTTCTGCTGAGAAATCAGCTGTTAAATTTATGGGAGTTCTCATATGTTATTTGTCATTTTTCCCTTGTTGCTTTTAATAATTTTTCTCTGTCTTTAACTTTTGTCTATTTGATTAGTATGTGTCTCGGTGTGTTTCTCCTTGGGTTTATCCTGTATGGGACTCTCTGTGCTTCCTGGACTTGGGTAGCTATTTTCCTTTCCCATGTTAGGGAAGTTTTTGACTATAATCACTTCAAATACTTTCTCAGGTCCTTTCTCTCTCTCCTCCTTCTGGGACCCCTACAATGCAAATGTTGGTGCATTTAATGCTGTCCCAGAGATCTCTTAGGCTGTCTTCATTTCTTTTCATTCTTTTTTCTTTATTCTGTTCTGTAGCAATGAATTCCTCCATTCTGTTTTCCAGGTCACTTATCTGTTCTTCTGCCTCAGTTATTCTGCTATTGATTCCTTCTAGTGTAGTTTTCATTTCAGTTATTGTATTGTTCATCTCTGTTTGTTTGTTCTTTAATTCTTCTAGGTCTTTGTTAAACATTTCTTGCATCTTCTCGATCTTTGCCTCCATTTCTGTTTTTCTGTGAGTGTGGTTTTTGTTCCACAGGCTGCAGGATTGTAGTTCTTCTTGCTTCTGCTGTCTGCCCTCTGGTGGATGAGGCTATCTAAGAGGCTTGTGCAAGCTTCCTGATAGGAAGGACTGGTGGTGGGTAGAGCTGCATGTTGCCCTGGTGGGCAGAGCTCAGTAAAAGTTTAATTCACTTGTCTGCTGATAGGTGGGGTTGAGTTCTCTTCCTGCTGGTTGTTTGGCCTGAGGCACGACCCAGCACTGGAGCCTACAAGCTCTTTGGTGGGGCTAATGGTGGACTCTGGGAGGGCTCACACCAAGGAGTGCTTCCCAGAACTTCTGCTGCCAGTGTCCTTGTCCCCACAGTGAGCCACAGCCGCCCCCCCCGCCCCGCTTCTGCAGGAGACCTTCTAACACTAGTTAGAAGGTCTCCTATGGGGTCACTTCTCCTTCCCCTGGGTCCTGATGCACACATTACTTTGTGTTTGCCCTCCGAGAGTGGAGTCTCTGTTTCCCCCAGTCTTGTCAAATCCTGCATTCAAATCCACTAGACTTCAAAGTCTGATTCTCTGGGAATTCCTCCTCCTGTTGCCAGACCCCCAGGTTGGGAAGCCTGACATGGGGCTCAGAACCTTCACTCCAGTGGGTGGACTTCTGTGGTATAAGTGTTCTCCAGTTTGTGAGTCACCCACCCAGCAGTTATGGGTTGATTTTTTTTTTTTTTTTTTACGGTATGTGGGCCTCTCACTGCTGTGGCCTCTCCCGTTGCGGAGCACAGGCTCCGGATGCGCAGGCTCAGAGGCCGTGGCTCACGGGCCCAGCCGCTCCACGGCACGTGGGATCTTCCCGGACTGGGGCACGAACCCGCATCCCCTGCATCGGCAGGTGGACTCTCAACCACTGCGCCACCAGGGAAGCCCTATGGGATTGATTTTATTGTGATTGCGCCCCTCCTACCGTCTCGTTGTGGCTACTCCTTTGTCTTTGTGTGGGGGGTATCTTTTTTGGTAATTTGCAGTGTCTTCCTGTCGATGATTGTTGAGCAATTAGTTGTGATTCTGGTGCTCTCACAAGAGGGAATCAGCACATGTCCTTCTACTCTGCAATCTTGAACCATTCTGATTTTTCCTGTTTCATGTGTTTTAATGTTTACTTTCAATACTAGTTTTTATGTACAAGACTCCCATTCTTGAGGCATTTAATTTGATTTGCTGTCATTTAGAGTATGCTATTCAGCAAAAAAAAATTGTTTTTGTTCTGTGTTTCTTTTCTTTGTAAAGGATTACTTGAGTCAAATATTTCTTAATTCTAGCTTTTCTGAGGACTTTATTCTGCTGTCTCAGTAGTGAGTGATACATTGGCTCTTCATATAAAATTCTTTTTTTGTTTTCATCAAAACTCCTTCCACCAGAATCAAAAGACGTTGCAGCATTGTCTCCTGGCATCTCAAGTAGCAGAGGAAAATGTTTGCCGGTCTGATTTTGTTGCTTTGTTTATAATCTCTTGTTGGTTTGTTTGCTTGCATGTATGCTTGTAGGATTTTTTTTTCCTTATCTTTCTAATTCCAAAATTCTTCCACTGCACATTTTGCATGGGTCTCTTTCAATACATTTACCTGAACCATGGTTGGCTATTCATGTCTGCATATTTGGGTCTCCTGTTTTAAAACTTTTTCTTCAGTTACATCTTTGTTACTTCCTCTCTGTTCTTTGTTCTGGTTTCTTGTTTTAGAGCATCTCCAAGGCTGAAATTAAAATCTCTGTTCTCACCTCTCTGCTTTCCATGTCTATCATTTTCTTTTACTATTTTCAGATCTTTTTCTCCTTCTTCTGTGTTCTGGGAAGGCTTCATAAGTTTGTTCCATATCCTGCCATTTCAGTTTTCCTCTTTGCTTCCTGCATTGGCTTTCATTTGTTATTGCTCTTTTATTTCCACTTCATCTCCCCCAGCCCTCTATTCTCCCCAGGTTGTTGTATGTGCATTTCATTCTGTAGACATTTTGTAGTCAGGGCGCTAGAGACTGACTAGCTGTCCACGTAACCTGCTTCTCCTTTCTCCTGCGCATCCACTAGACAACAATTTCTCAGCCCCTCTTGAAGTTATGTGAGCATGATTTACCAATGGAGTATATGAAGAACAGATACAAATCACTTCCACACCTGGCCCATAAAAATCTCCCAAGTGTGGTCTCCCGTGCTATTTCCCATTCCATGGCAAAAGCCATGTGTTGAAGATGGTGCAGCCACATGGTTGATGATGGTGCAGCCACATGGTAGAAAGAGCCTAGTTCCCTGAATTGCCAATTGGAGGAGAGCCGTCTGCAAATCAGGAACATCTGTTTTGGATTTCACATACCAGAGCAATAAAGTTTTATTTCTTGTTCCACTGAAATGTGGGGCTTCATTTGTCATAGTATCATCTTAACTCATATTCATAGCCTGTTTTTTCATTATGCATGACTCTTCTTTTTTATTTTTTGCCTCTCTTGTAAAAGTCATATCTTTGACATCCTTTTGAGAATGACCAGCTTTCCTTAATTTTCTATCATCTGAGTCTTAATGTGCTGTTCTCTTTCCCTCGTGTTGTCATGTCTATAAATTCCATGTTAATTTTTGTCTCTTTACTCATTCTTTAAATGTAATGATTTTTGCCAAATGGAGATTGTCAGCAGACAGTCTCTGTGATTTTTACATGGCTCTGCTAACTTTACACTTATTTTATGGAGGAATCTCTTTCTAGGATCTTTACCTATTGGAAGACTTTTAGTATCTGATTAGCATCCATATAGAGCTGCTTGATGCATCAAGGTGCAATTCTATACTACTTCCATGATTTGGTCCTTAAATCTGTGAACCAAAAAAGTGCAGTGAAAATCACAGTCTCCTAGCATGCATTGCTGCCAGGGTTTTCTTGTTTCTGGTCCAGCTTCAATGCTTTACCTCCAGGCAGAAAAACTAGGGACTCATCTACTCCCTCCACACACATGCGTTTTTTTCTTGACTTGTTTCATGTTTAAGCTGTAACTACAACTTACCAGTTCTATATTGGATGTGGTATAGAGACTGGTACTCAGATCATCCCACAAACAATATTTTTTTAGAAGGGGACAGATGCACAATTACTTTTTTTTTTTTTTTTTGTGGTATGCGGGCCTCTCACTGTTGTGGCCTCTCCTGTTGCGAAGCTCTGGACGCACAAGCTCAGTGGCCATGGCTCACAGGCCCAGCCGCTCCGCGGCATGTGGGATCTTCCCGGACCAGAGCACGAACCCACGTCCCCCGCATCGGCAGGCGGACTCTCAACCACTGCGCCACCAGGGAAGCCCCACAATTACCTTTTGATAAGAACATAGGCCTTCAGTTTTCTTAAAATACAGATTTCTAGGCCCCTGCTATGGAAATTCTGATTTAGTAAATCTAGGGTTAAGCCCAGTAATCTGTATCTTTAAAAACTCCTAGGTGATTTTGACTGGTAGCTAAGAACATGATCTGGAAGGAAATTAACACTATAGTAGATAATTTTAAAAATCAATTTTCTCACAACCTAAGTTTCCGTTGACAGATAAATGGTGTTATATAAAATAAGATATTATTCAGCTTTAATAATACATGCTACAACATGGATGAACCTTGAGGATATTATGCTAGTAAAATAAACCAGTCAGAAAAAGGACAAATACCATGTTTTTTGCATATATGAGATACATAGAGTAGTCAAAATCATGGAGACAGAAAGTAGAATTGTGTTTGCAAGGGGCTGAAAGCAGGGAGAAATGGAGTTATTATTTAATGAGTGAAAAATTTTAGTTTTGGAAGATGAAAAATGTTCTGGAGATGGCTGATGGTGATGATTGCACAATGTAGATGTAGTTCATACCATTGAAATGTGCACCTGAAACGACTCAGCTGGCAAATTTTGTGTTACGTAGTTTTTACCACATTTTAAAAAATAAAATAAATAAAAATAATTAAATGATCTCCTTACTATACCCCTTGAATTTTTTTTTTTTTTTTTTTTTTTGCGGTACGTGGGCCTCTCACTGTTGTGGCCTCTCCCATTGTGGAGCACAGGCTCTGGACGTGCAGGCTCAGCAGCCATGGCTCACAGACCTAGCCACTCCACGGCATGTGGGATCTTCCCGGACTGGGGCACAAACCCATGTCCCCTTCATTGGCAGACAGACTCTCAACCACTGCACCACCAGGGAAGCCCCCCTTGAATTTTTTTATCATTAGAATCATAGACGTTGAGATCTAGAAAGATATTAGAGATGAGAGGCCCCTAGAGATGGGGCCAACAAGTAAGTGAAAAACAGAGAGAGAACTACAAGCTGTAACTCTTGGTTGTATTTACCAGAATACCATATTTTAAGTATTGAGCATTTCTTTTTTCCTGATTGCTGGTATGAAAGGTTTGTTCTAGAAACTTTATTGCAACTTCCATCAGTCTCCTTCTTAAGACAGGGAAGTACCTTGAGTTGGAAGAAGTATGGCTGTCTTTATTTCTAGTTAAGTCCAGTAAAGGTCTTGGGCTATTGGAAGCAATTAGGATTTTTAGGAACAGGTGTATCTGGGAACTCAGGAGTTGATATCATGGTTGGGTCTCCAGCATGGAGAGCCATGGGCTCTGGAGCAGGGAGTGGAAAGGAATTCAAGAAAAACTTGTCCTTGTGTCTTCCTGGCTTTGAAGCTTCCAAGGGAACTTGGGTGGACCCCCTGTGGTGTTTTATGACTAGTTAAATTGTACTTACGCGAAGAAGAGGAATGGCCAACATTACAGATGACTATCTGGAAAAGACTTTTCCCAGACTAAAGAAGTGGAACAACTCACCGATAGAGAATTTAATGAATTACAGTTTGGAAGAAGCCAAACAAAGATGAGTTTACATTAATTTGCCACACACAAAACATTCTCAAAATATACAGGGGATAATGACTAAGCCTTGTGTAAGGGAATTAACTGGGTTGTATGTGCACCACAACTTTGGAAAAAGAGACTGCTAACATTCCTTAAGCCACACTGGAATTCAAGACCAAAATACTTAACTCCTCCAATGGTTGAGTCTAAATTGTGCAACCCTATGCTGCCAGAGTTTCCTCTGGTTATGAGTTGTTACAGATGCAAGTGCCACATGTCACTGAGAAATCGTAACAGCTTGGTCATATCACCTGAGGAAATATGGATTCAAAGAATTTGCTCTTTACAGCATTTTTCAGAACAAACCACTTTGTGGTCAGCGAAGGGATTATTACATCTGGGGTGTCTGAAAATAAAGTCATTTCAAAAGCAGGATGAAATGGAAGGACTTAAAATAGCATGTGTAGGGATAGGTTATTTTATTCCCAAGAAGGCGTGACAGTTTTGGACACTTAGTTAGCACAGCACGTGATGACAATGAAATCTAAGCAACCTGATCCCTTTAACATGATCTTCTGCAAGGATCTTAAAACTACCATCTCATTAATTCACATTCCAGTGAATTTTTCTTTTCTTGATGTCTGCAGTATTATTGAACCCAAGTTCATGTGCCCAGCAAACCAAAATGATGGAGTTTGGAGCAGAGAAAGATTTATTGCAAGGGCCAAGCAAAGAGAATGGGCAGCTCTTGCTCAAGAGATTTGAATTCCCCTGTGGTTTTCAGGGAAGAGTTTTTAAAGGCAAAATTTGGGGTGAGCATTGCAGGGTGTGTGACTTTCTTCTGATTGGTTGGTGGGGAGGTAACAAGGTGGCTTCCAGGAGTCTCAATCTTCAGGCTTCTTGTTCCAGCCAGTCTGGGGTCCACGTACATGTGCTCGGCCTGAAGTTACCAACCTCCACCTGGATGGGGGTCTTAGTTCTTACAGAAGAACTCAGATATATGCATCATATTGTTATGTATATCCCATGAGGAGGAGCTAGGACTCTGCTTTATGCCTGCACTATTGTTTCTTGACTGCTTTTCCTTTGTTTCTGCATTCCCTCACTCCCCTAGTTAGTAACTGTTTGAATCTGCCCTTTGGAGGGAAGGTCTAGGAGGCTAAAGCCTTTTCCCTACAAACAAGAAGCAGGAGACACAGAAAGGATTTTGTACCCCAAGAGGGCCCCATAGGGTCCTGCTTGGTTTCAACAGTATTGTGTGTTATAAGTGGAAAAGGGTAAGATAGTGTTGTGAGTTGAAACCTCTTTCTCTTGGTTTGAAAAATCAAATGAGGCAAATATAATATTGTTGTTTTCAAAGCAATAGGATTTCTTTTCCTGTTTAGAGGCTGATGGGAATGTTTCCTTCAACTCTGTATGTAAGAAACAAGAACCTACTTTTCTGTTTCATTTCGGACCTTCCTGGCAAAGACTTACTGCTGATACGGGTCTGGAACAGGCTGGTATTTTCCTCCTGGGTTATACTTTAGCAGAGTTGTATTATGAATTCAGCTCCCACATGCATCCTACTTTGCAACCAGGCAACGTAAAGATGGACTACTTATATCTGAGCTAGATTTTCTGGAAACAGGAAGAAAAATGTTTTCTAGAACAGTAACAAGGAAAAACAGTAAGAATGTGTCTGTCAGGGACTGAGGAATTCTTTGTAATTAATGATAATGTTTGTATGAGGTGATTTGATACTGCATCCTATAATCTGTTGAATCCATTTTGCCTCCTTGGCTGGGCACAATCATTTCTAGAAACTAGAGTTTAGCTTCATTTATTTTCTTCATTGTTTTACTGTTTTCCTCTTATTTTACCTTTATTACTTGCTCCCTTCTGTTTAATTTGGGTTTAATTTGCTTATTAAAATGAAAAATTTAGATCACTGATTTGAGAATGTCTTTTCTATATAAATCATGTAATGCTATACATTTTCCTCTAAGCATTGCTTTAGCTGCTCTCTACCATTCAGTATGTTGTATTTTAATTTTCATTAAGTTAAAAATATTTGAAAATATCCCATGAGATATCTTCTTTGACTCCTGGGTTATTTAGAAGCATGTTTTAAAATTTTTCCAAATCTTTGGGGGATTTTTCAAACATCTTTCTATTTTTAATTTCTAGTTTAATTATCTTGTGGTCACAAAACATACTTTATAAGAATTCTACTTTATAAAAATTTATTGAGTCTTTTTTATGTCCCAGAATATACTCTATTTTGTAAATGTTTTGTGTGCATTTGGAAGAAAAAAATGTGTATTCTACTGTTGTTGGGGAGAATATTCTTTAAATATCAATTAGGTCAAGTTAGTTGATAGTGTTGTTCATGTTTTCTATATCCTATTGATTTTTTGTCTAATTGCTCTATGTTATTGCAAGAAAGTTTTTGGAATCTTTCAGCTGTAATTTTAAATTGTCTGTTTCTCTTTTCAATTTTAGCAGTATTTGGTTCATGTATTTTAAAGTTCAAAATGTATTTGTGTACATATTAGGTGTACAAACGTTTAGAATTATTACATCCTTTAGATGAATTGATCCCACATTAATTATGAAGTGTCCCCTTTTACTCCTGTTAACATTTCTTATTCTAAAATCTACTTAATCTGAAATTAATATAGCCATTCCAACTTTATTATGCTTAGTATTTGCATAGTATATTTTATTCCATTCTTTTATTTTTAACTTATTTGTGTCTTCAAATTTTAAGTGGCTTTCTTGTAGACAGAATAAAATTGGGTAGTTCTTTTAAGTTCAGTTTGATGATCTCTGACTTTTAAATGGAACATTTAGCCATTTGCATAGGGTTTTTTCTTATTTTTTATTTTCTATTTGTCCTGTCTATTCCTTGATACTTTATTCCTATTTTCTGCCTTCATTTAAATTAAGTACTTTTATGATTCATTTTATCTTCTTTATTGGCTTTTATTTTTCTCAGCAGTTGCTTTAAGGTTTAGAGTACACACCTTTAACTTATCATAGTCTACTTTCAAATAATAGCATTACACCACTACATACAGTGTAAGAATCTTACTGTAGTATACTTTCATTTTCTTCCTCCTGACCTTTTTGCTATTGCAGTGATCTATGCTTCTACATGCTCTAAATCCCCAAATACATTATTATTTTTGCTTTGAATAATTATCTTTTAAAGATATTTATAAATGATAAAAACAATTTTTAAAAGGATTTTACATTTACCCGTATGTTTGCCATTTTCAGCATTCTTTATTCTTTTCTGTAGATTTTAGTTTCCACCTGTTACCATTTTCCTCTGCCCAAGCACTTCCTCTAATATTTGTTTTCATGCATGTTTGATGGCAGTGAATTTTCTCAGCTTTCTTTCTTTTTTCTTTCCTTTTCATCTGAAAAACAATCTTTTTTTATACCTTCATTTTTGCCAGATGTTTTTGCTCTTTATAGAATTATTAAGTTCTTCAAAGATGTTATACCATTGTGTTCTGGCTTCTGTACTTCTTGACAAAAATTCTTCTGTAATTCATATCTTTGTTTGGAAAAATATATTTTCTCCAACATGGCTGATTTTAAGATTTTTTTTCCTTTATCACTGGTTTTCAGTAATTTTGTATGATGTGCGGTTGTGTAAATTTCTTTTTCTTTCTTTTGCTTTGGATTTGTTAAACTTCTTGGATATCTGGGTTAATTGGTTTTATCAAATTTGGAAAAATGTCAGCCATTATTTCTTTACTAGTTATCCATTTTATACATATTAGTGTATATATGTCAATCCCAATCTCCCAATCCATTACACCATTATTTCTTTAAATATTTTCTCCCTTCCCCCTACATTCCCATATCTGTGATTCCAATTGCACGTACGCTAGACCACTTGTTATTGTTTCACAGGTCACTAATGCTCTATTTTATTTATTTATTTTTTTGGTGGGGGAAGTGTCCTTTTTAGTCTTTTTACCTCTCTTGCTTCCTTTTGAATAGTTTATATTCCTATGTTTTGGATTCACTGATCTTTTGTATAATCTATTGTTAATCACATACAATATAATTTTTCAATTTCAGATATTGCTATTTTCATCTCATGAACTTCTATTTGGGTCTTTTTTATTTATTTATTTATTTATTTATTTATTTATTTATTTATTTATTTATTTATTTATTTATTTATTTATTTATTTATTTATTTATTTATTTATTTATTTATTTATTTATTTATTTATTTATTTATTTATTTATTTATTTATTTATTTATTTATTTATTTATTTATTTATTTATTTATTTATTTATTTATTTATTTATTTATTTATTTATTTATTTATTTATTTATTTATTTATTCACGAACCCGTGTCCCCTGCATCAGCAGGCGGATTCTCAACCACTGCGCCACCAGGGAAGCCCTTGGGTCTTTTTTATATCTTCCATTTTTCTCTTCATCATTTTAATGTGTTTTTCTAACCCTTGAATTTATGAAGCATTTATAATATTCATAATAGCTCTTCTAAAGTCTTTGTAGTTTCATTACTTTTGTCATATATGGATCTGTTTCCGTTGATTGATTTTTCTCTTGATTATGGGGCAAATATTTTCCTGATTCTTACATGCTGGTAATTTTTCATTGGATGTTGAATATCATTGTTACATCTTGTTTTGTTTTGTTTTTTAATTTCTTTAAAGAGTGTTGATTTTGTTCTGATGTACAGTTAAGTTATTTGGAACTAGTTTGATCCTTCTGAGGCTTTCCTGAATCCAGAGAAGCCTTTTGTCTCAAGCTAACTTAGCCCCACTACTAAGGTAATACCCCTCTGGCCATTCTACTCATTTTCCTATATATTATAAAATCTCTCTACTCTGGTTGGGGGGAACATGAACTATTCCCAGCCCTATTTGAGCTCTACAACTTGTTCACCTTCTGCTTTTCAGTGGTTCTTTCCCTGGCTTTGGGTAGTTTCTTCTTTTGCATTCACAGAACTGTGCTCAGTCATAGACTCAATGGTATTTTTCCATAGCTCTTTGGAGCTTTCTCTCTGTGCAGCTTTATCCCCTCCAGTACTCTTTTCTACAAATTCTAGCTATCTTGAGCTTCTTGACCACTAATCTCAAATTTAGGAAGACTGCCAGATTCTGTTTGGATTTCCCCACTCTGTACTTCAACCTGGAAACTTCTAGGCTGTAAATTGGAGCACTTGTAGAGTTTTTCTCATGTGTTTCCCTTCTCTCAGGGATCATACTTCTGTGCTGTTTATTATCCAAAGTTTTAAAACCACTGCTTCCTATGTAGCTGTCTCATGGCTAGCAATGGGAGTCTCCAGCTGGAGACAGTCATGTCATTCCTCAACTGTTATATCTCATTTGATTTTTTATATTCAGGAGCCAGTATAGAGTAACAAGAAAGAATCAGGCCATGGAAACAGACAATCCAGGCCTCAACCATAGCTCTATTTAAGTATGAATTAATTTAATTATTCATGACTGTATTCTTTTATTTTTATAATATGTAGTGAATATTACTTTGTGCTAGGCATTGTGCTATATTCCAGCTTTAGTTCATCATCTATAAAATAGGGAGAAATAACACCTACCTCATTGTGGTAGATTGCAAACATGGCCGCAGATTATTCCAAGTTTTCTTCCTGATCTTGCATTATGACCTTGCAGCTTCTCCTGTCAATTTCCTTTACTCATTAAATCTGGGATGGCCTGTGACTTGCTTGGGTCTGTATACTGTGGTGGAATTGATGTGTGTGATTTCTGAGCCTCGACCTGAGGAGACTTTGCAGGTTTCCTCTCTCTGTCTTAAAACCTTGTGCCTGCCAAGTGATTAGGTCTGAGCTGGCATGCCAAAGAATGATGAAGTGGAAAGATGCATTGGTTATCCTAGCTATGATAGTTAAGTTGTTGTAAACCAGTCAGCCCCAGCCTACCCACTAGTCTGTTATGTATCAGGCACTGTACTATATTCCAGCCTCAGTTTATCAGTTTAAGTGAGCCCAGCTAAGACCTATTGAGCAGTATTATGTGGTATCTGTGAACATATTGGTTAGTTGATGTTTTTGACTGACTGAATGGAAGATAAATAAGTTACATAGTTGTACATAGGTATTTTTGAGTAAATAAGTTTTAAATTTCAGCTTAGAAGTCATTTCCTCTGGGAAATTTTGCTGACATCTCTAAATTGTATTTCCCAACTATATTTTCTTAGTGCATGCTATATTTATTCTTTATGAGTCAACAGTTGAATAATTATTTCCATAACTCATTAATATCCAACTCCTCTATTCCACAATAAACTCTGCTTCAACATTTATGCCTGACATTTAATGCAGTGCCTGACACTTAGTATATATTTGGTAAATATTGTTTAGATGTATGAGTAAGAGGTAAAGTAGGTTAAGGACTGAGAAATGTCACCTGGATTTAATAACAAAGAAGTCATTAACACACACGTTGACAGCAATTTCAGTGGATTGATGGGAAAAGACATGAGACCACAGGTGCATGAATATCACGAAAAGCATTGAGAAAACAGAAAAGAAACCCAAGTCCAAGTTACTAACTTTATTTTAAAATGCAAATTCTTTTTATGCTTGATTATGTTTTTCTTTTAAATTACAAAAATTAAATCTAAAGTGTCAGGTAAAAATATTATTTTTATTAATTTAATCATTAACATGTCTCTGAGAATCAGCACACAGAGGATATTAATAAGCAACAAATGCTCTTGTGATATTAACCTCTCTCAGTTTCACTTGCACACTTGTTTTGAATTCTCCAGAATTTGACAGTCAAGAGGACACAGCATAATAGAATAAGGCAATATGTTCAATTTGGTTACTATGGACTAATTGAAGAGGCTCCAGAGAAACGGTCATTTGGATATTTGAATAAAAATCCCATTGAAAATCGATTGAAGATTTACCTTTCAGGACCTGATATGTACATTTCCTTTACTTCTCTTGTGGCAGAAAGGATGCATCTTTGTGTGTTTACTCTCTGCCTTGGAAACTGATTTCATTGTTTTAAGTGTCAGTTTTAATCATCATGTAAAGTGAAACACCAGAATGAAATGACCTTTACTTTCAGTGACATAAATATTTCAAAAGAAACAGACCTTTTGGGTTCAGGAAAGGGTGTGTCAGATGAACAGGTGTCAGTGCAGGTTAATGTGTTGTCTTTCACCACTGGCCCTCTGGACTGTAATTTGGCTTGGCTCACATGTGTGCAGAAGATTGGCCATCTCCATCCTGACTCTCTCGGAACCATCTCCCTATTAGAAAGCCATCAGACAAATAATTCACTCTCAACCCTAACATCGGGCCTCCTAGAGAAAGATTGGGTTGGGATGCTGAGAAAATTAAAGCCAGGCTCTTGAGCAGGCAGTTGACCTGGGCATATTTTTCCTGCTATATCATGCTTCCCATTAAGCAGCTAATGAGTCCTTGTCACAGGTGAGTGACATTCAACTGAAAAGAGAATGATTCCTAATGAAGGGAAGTCCCAGAGACATTTTTGGAAAGGAAAATGTACCAAGCTAAACACAGGAGTACAATATATCTTCAGGTAACAAACATGGGCATGTGAGATGTTTATGAGCATGAAAGAGATTAATCAGTGGCATCTATAAGGGGCAGAGGATGGAGGCGTAAGCTTCTCCAGGAAAAAACGTGCCAAGTTTCTGTAAAACATTAGAAGTCGTAAAATGGGCAGGCTGAAGTAGTTGTCCATTCATTCTCTTCGATTCTTTTTACATAACATTCACTTATTATTTATGACCGTGCTTAAAGAAGCCGTCCGGTAAAGTTAATGGTAAACTACCTACTCCTCTGTTCTATGTTGAGAGCTGAGACTTTTGTATCACCTTTTACACGGTCCTTGACTCGTGCATACATTCTACAGAATACCTTGTTTATGAGGTCAGAATGCAGCAGGCTGCAGTCCTGGAGTTACCTTGATTGGTGCTTATTTGTGACTCCCTGCTCCTCTAAAAGCAAGCTGCCAGGCTCAGTAGAGAGTGACAGCACATCAGAAGCTCTGGTAACGTCTCCAGCAGTAAATCTTGATTGTATTTATGCATCTTACAGTGCCGTCATTACTATATTTCCAAATGCCCTTTTCACATGGCGATTTTATTGCTCCCTTTGAGTTGCCAAAGTTCCCTGACTCCATCTCTCACTGCCAAAAAAGGCATTAAACTCTTCAGCTGGTCTTATCATCTTCCCGAAAACAATAAAGGACCTTTTGTATGCCTTTAGTGAAATGTGTTCAATGTGCCAGCAAGACTGGAGTTAGGCCTGTATTCCAGCGCAGGCTTGGGTCCAACTAGAAGGGTTTACGGCTTCCTCTATTCTCTTGTATCCCAGGCCCAGCTTTGGAATTGACATCTCGCTGAATATAGAGCATACATTTGGTGACTTTTCTTCTAGACGCTAAATTCTTTTTAGGCTTATTTGTGTATACTTTCAAAATGTTAAGTTATTACAAATTTGTTTTTGAAAAGTGACACAGAATTGAACAGTCATGAGAAGAAACTGTCACAAATTGAAGAAAAAAGTGTGACAAGTGGGGTGTCCTGGGACTTCATTCTAAGTCTTTGCAATATTTAGAGGTCATTTCTGCAGATAAGGAGACATGAGCAGTTCCTTTTAGATGGCATAGGATGGACCACATAGTAGTAAATACTTAAACAAAAAAAATCATTGGGAGAAAATTTCTATGTAATTTGAAATGATGTGCTCTGTTTATATCAAAGTTTGTGTGTAATTTACAGCACGCGTATGTAAAAACATTGTCTTTTGAATATAGCAATTCTGTCTTCTCCTGGATTTGACTTTAGGAAGTGCTTTCTCCTTAATTTAGTTTAGTTACTTGAATCACTATTATGATATCTGGAAGTTTAGTAAGTGTGGCAAGACTGATAATTTGACCAAATCTGTTCTCCCCTTCTGTCCTGAAAATGGAGCTATGGTTGAGTCCAGGCCTCTTAGCTGGACTGCATTTCCCAGTCCCCCTGCAGTTAGCTGGCCAGGTCCTTGTCAACAGAATGTGAGCAGAAGCGATGTGTCTGGGTCTGGAAATGAAAGCATTGAACAAGCCCCCTCTAGACTCTTTCTGGATATGGGAGGTATCTAGCTTCTTTTGTGTTCTAGAAGATGGAGGAGCAATAAGGTGGCAAGAACCTGGGTCTTGAATGACTACACCTAGCAGATCTGTCCTGTCCATCAGAACTGCTCATTACAGTTCTGTTACATGAGAAAGAAATGTCTATATTCTGTAAGCCACTGTATTTTGGGTTCTCTCTGTTGGAGGAGCTCATCCTTTACTATAACAAACACAGTTATAACCCCATTTAAGCGGGAAATGATGTGTGCTGCTTATGTCCAGGTTTATGTGTGGTTTTAAAACTTAAGAAACAAATAGACTTTGAAAATGTTTCTGACATATATACGCTATGGATGCTATGTCTAAATAGACAACTAATGAGAACCTACTGTACAGCACAGGGAACTCGACTCAGTGTTCTGCTGTGACTTAAATGGGAAGAAAATCCGCAAAAGAGGGGATTTATGTATATATGTACATATAGCTGACTCACTTTGCTGTACACTAGAAACGAATACAACATTGTAAAGCAACTATACTTAAATTAAAAAAATAAAATTTAAAAATCTCAAAAAATGTTTCTTCTCTGATTGGAGATACAAACACCACTGTATATTTTTCATAATTTATTTTTTCATACATATATAATAAAAAGTTCTCTCCTTTATTATCCAGTGTTGATGAGAGTGTGAGGAATCTTGGACTTTTATACGGTGTGGGGTGTAATTATTAACAGTCTTTTTGAAGCTGTTTGGTGGTTATCCATCAGAAACAAAACCTGAATCACCTTTGGGTTTTACTTCTTGAAACCTGCCTTCCAGAAAGTTTGCAAATGTGGAAAGACAAGAATTGCAGAGATTTTTTTGTAACAGGAAAAACTGTAGACAACCCAAGCATCTAACAATACAGAAATGATTACATGGATTAAGGGGAAATCCATGCTATGAGATCCTCATTAAGAAAGATGAGACATGGTCACATATTCGGACATGGAAAGATGACTAGGAAGTAGTAAAATAAATGCATCAGTGTGCATATTATGACACTACTTAAGTAAAAATGCCTATGGGCGTGTGTGTATATGTGTGTTTCTGAGAGTGTATATGATCAGAGGAAGAAATCGAGGCTGCGATAATATGCTTTTGTGCTCCTTCATTTTCTGCAGTATATAACATATAATGGAAGCCAGATGTTGACCCAGATATAAGGAGCTTCATCCATCCCATCAGCCAAAGTGCGAAAAGCTGCATTCGCCTGAATCAATACATTTGTGACCTGCCCTGGAAAAGCATAGGAAGATAGTGCATCAAAGTTACTTCCATCAAGGTGAAGGGGATTTGTGGCATAGATTGGAACACAAAGGGGAACTATCACTTTTCCATTCTATATCCTTCTCTGTCCTTTGACTTTTAAAATATGTCCCATGGCTCCCTAACTCAAATACAGCGTAATATTTAGAACCACAAAATATTTAAAGTGTTTGGTGAAAATGTATGCACCGTAGGAGCTTTTTAAGAGTGTCAGATACTAATGCTGTGATGGAATTTAATATCTCAAAACCACGGGCTTCAAAGAAATTAGACTTGATCTAAGCCTCCGGATCAGAAATAAAATAAAAATGGAAAATATGACGTATACTGGAACTCTTCAAGCAACTTTTGGCTTTTTCTGTGAGAACACTGCAGCTTCCCTGTTGGTAAACTTGGGAATAATGGAGAAAGTCTTGTGGGCTGGGAGCTTCTAGGCTGAATGTTTAACTGCAGCTGGGAGATAGCTGTTCCAAAGAGAGTTGAAGACAACACCAGGTCAACAAGCAGACAAGACTGTTAAATGTGGCTTTTTAAAAGCCAGGCCCTTTGCAAAAAGGGAGGTGGATACACATCCCATCCCTTGTTAAGTTTTCAAGGAAGAGATAAATGAGTATTATCATTTTTGTAAAATTTTATTGAAGTATAGTTGCTTTACAATGTTGTGTTAATTTCTGCTGTACAGCAAAGTGAATAAATGAATATGCTTTAGGATTCATAATTATGCTTTGAAGCTTCCTTTTCAGAAACAAAAATTAAAGGGAACAACACCTTGAACTATTATTTTAACTGCTTAGTGATATATCTATATATACATTATATAGAGATATATATATAATGTATATATATCACATCATATATATATATATATTTTTTAAACTGAACTTTGTGGTGGTTTTAAACATTCTATTCAGGGCCAACTATAATATGAACACGGGATAGGTCTCAACTTCTGAGACAGTAGGATTTTCAGAAGTTTAGAAATTCAAACTCATGTAAAATCAAATATTATTTTAAATGCTCTTAACCGCTAAGGAAAATAAGACCATACCCAAATCTTCCTTTTCTCGTCTAGTAATATTGTGGGTGGGTATGTTAAAATCATTTAAATAAGTTAAAAGGAAGCTCACATCCAAAGGTTATTTCCACAGGCTACTCTGGAACATACCAGTGCTTGGCTTGAGTGGTTCTAGACTGTTCTGCCAGAGCATTCAGTAGAGTGGCGACAGGCAACCTCCAGTTTGGATTGTCCTAGTATAAAAGTAAAATATATTCTCGGGAAAAGCAAGCATGCTATCAGGCATTCATTCAACACATATTCATGAATCCGCATATGGGTTTAGGGAAAGAAAGTTTAAAGAAGCTGTAGGTTTCCCCCAAAGGGAAAGAGAGAGTATTAATCAAATACTTATAAGGTGAAAGCACTATAAATAATGCTATTAAAATTCTTTGGGATCTTAAGGAAGGGTAGCAAACCCCCTCTAAGTTGTTAATGGTTTCACAGAGGAGGTGACATTTAAAAGAGTCTTTTAGGATACCTAGGATTATCAGCAAATATAGAAAGAGGCAGGTGAAGTAGAGGCATGTGCGTATAGCAGGTCTTAAATACAGACTGTATGTAAGAACGTGAAATTATAACAGGGTAGCATTTTGAAACATTAGATTGTTAGATTCAAAATAGGATTTTGCCAACAGGCAATAGGTGGAGAGAATAAGGACTTAAAAAATTATTTTAGTTCTTATTTAACATTGAAGATTGAGCCTGATGGCTACGGTAGCTGCTCTTCTGATTGTATAGAATAGGTAACTTTGAGTACAATATATCTTCAGGTAACAAACGTTGATCGTTGTTTCAGCTTAGCCATGACAGTGGAGTTTGGAAGATGAAAGATATGGCCTGGAGGAATGTAAAAGGTATCTTAATTTTTTGGATTACTGGGAGGCCCTGTGAGAGTCGGAGGACTGAGAACAAAGACAAAGGTTGGAAGATACTAGGGTCCCTCCACCATGCTCCCCAGTACACACTCAAGGCTGAGCTGGTGGGGAGAGAATGCTTTTGAAATACTGGAGGAGATATGGAACTCCAAGAACCGAGGAGCTTTGGTTCTGTTCCAGAAGGAAAGAACTTGTAGGCTCCCTCCAAGTCAGTTGAGGGACATTTCCATATTACAAATAAACATGGTAGCAGAGTATGATTAAGCAGAAGGGGACTATATTATTCTTTATAGAACGTTCTTGGTTCCTGTGTAATGTGGATAGAGGAAGCTGTTGTGGTGGGTATGAGGAACTCTACAGCAAATGCACTGGGTTGTGCCATCTGGTAAGGGACCAAGTGACTAATGTAGTCAGACCTCAGTGTATGGTCGGGGTCCAAAGAGTGGTCAGAGCTAAGAGGAGCCTGAGTCATCCAGGAAATTTTATAAAGTCAGCAGAGACCAGGCCGACAGATCATTGGCAAGGACACTCTAGGACCTAAGGACCACCTTTCCCAACTCCTAAAAAGCACTGAGGAAGACACCAACATCCAGTGCCAACCCCTTTTTCCCTTGCCATTAGTGAGGTTGAAAAAGCCGGATAATCACTTTCGATTCGTCGCTTACCGACTGGGGTGAATATTTGACCAAGTATTGATCAATGGGCTATAAGTGGAATTTGCTGGGCGGTGGCTTTTGTATAATGAGTTTTTATCTGGGTAAGATAGGGATATGGCTGGGAGCATGCTCCTGAAGCTTCCTTTCTTTGTCCGCAAAGCTAGAAATCTGAGGAAAAAGCCACTGTGTTAAGCGTGTGGAGTGAAAACCAGAAAGAGCTTCTCATCCATGTTATCACAGAACAGATGAACCAGCAATAGCACTTACTTATCTTTGGATTTTTTTTTTGTCATGTAAAAACAAACTCCTATTTATTTAGGCCACAGTTAATCATCTGATCCATAATTTTCAGCCTTTTCATCAAAAGTTTATCAAAAATTTTACTGTCTGATAGTCATGTAAGTTTATTGAGAGTCTATCTAATGAATGGTGGGCAAGATCCTACCCTAATCTCATATATATAGATGTCTAGAAGACAGATGTCTCTGCTGGAGTCATCTCAGCCAAGACTCGGTTATCTAAGAGTGATTGAAGCAAGCTGAAGATTTCAACTTTTTTTCTCTCCAAAATAAAGAAATCATATTTTCCACTACTCTACAGATTGTAATATGGGTAAATTGCTAGCCCTATCACAAAATGTTTAGAAATTATGAGATTCAGTGAGCTGGAAAAATATTTTTTTTAGTGTCAGGAGTTGAACTGGAGGACAATGAGATAGGAAGGTTAAGTGGCAGCCAGATTGTGAAGAAACTTGTATGCTGCAATTTAAACACGGATTTTGAAAAGAACATATATACAACTGAATAACTTTGCTGTACACCTGAAACTGACAAAACTTTGTAAATAACTGTATTTCAATAAAAATTTTTGAAAAATAATTAAAAATTTAAATTTAAAAAATGGCCTCTGACTTGTAGGTCATTGGGAACCATGGAAAAGTTTAAAATAGGAGATTAATACCAAATTAGTATTTTAGGAGGATTGTTTTGGTAACTATGTAGAAGGAAGAATGGAGGGGACATAGAACAAGGACAATGAGAATTATAAAGAAGCTAATGTAGTTACATGTTAACTTCCTACCTGGAATATGGTTATTGATACTTGTTGAAAGAATTTCACCTTTAGTTCTGGATTTGCCTAAAATTGTCAACATATTAAATATCAGATATAGATGACAAAAACTCGAGACTGAAGTCTTTGTTTAAAATTATTTTAATATAATCAAAGTATTTGCTAATAACACTTCTTTTTCATGACTAAATAAAACCAAACAACTGTTAGATTTTTAAATTGCAATTTGTGTGAACTTGCATGTATTAGCTTCATCTCAGCAGGTGCACAAGAACTGCTTAATGACTGACACGCTGAATTGAATTCAACAACTTTTTACTGTAGTCATTGCATTTTCAAACAGTTTTTCTAACGTCTTGCCTATGGATATGGCCACTATAACAGCCAGCTTTTCTGAGGCAAATATAGCTTCCAATTTTGTGTTCTAATCTCATAAACATACTTTCCCTTGTCAAATCACAGGTTTCAATTTTTGTTTCAGAAATGTTAGTCTGTATTCTTATACTTTAATAAACCTAAGAAATGTCACAAATGATCACATTGCTGATTATTTTCTTTGCCTTTTTGCTGTAGAAACAAATGAAACAAAATGACCCCCAATTCTCAATGTCTCAGTTATGTATATAGAAATGAGTATCCTAAAACAATCCTCTGAGTCCTTTTAACCTGTAAGCTTCTATTTTCAAGCAGTAACCACCTTCAGTGTGAGACAAGTGCCCCCTTGCCTCTTGTTTAGATCTCCTCTAACTGCCAAGATTAAACATTTAGCTACCTGTAGTTTATAAAAAATTTCTCAAACGATTGCCTAAAATAGGTCTGTGTTTGTTGCTGCGCGTTTTTTTTTTTTTTTCTAAAGGACAAGACCCATGAGGGTTCATTCACAGAGCTGGTAAGACTGTTGGTGAGTGCTCGTTCCCGTGGTGGAGTGAGCTGCATGTGAAGGAAGCAGCGGAGAGAGGAAGCAGCATGGCTGTAAACATATCTGCATCTATAGTTATGGTATAGTGTAAAATAGAGCTGCCATACGATCCAGCAATCCTACTCCTGGGCATATATCCGGAGAAAAACATGGTTCAAAAGGATACATGCACCCCAATGTTCATTGCAACACTGTTTACAACAGCCAAGACACGGAAGCAACCTCAATGACCATCAGCAGAAGAATGGATAAAGAAGATGTGGTAGATATATACAATGGAATAGTACTCAGCCATTAAAAAGAATGAAATAATGCCATTTGCAGCAACATGGATGGACCTGGAGATTATCACACTAAGTAAGTTGGACAGAGAAAGACAAATACCATATGATATCGCTTATCTGTGGAATCTAAAATACAACACAAATGAACATATCTATGAAGCAGAAACAGACTCACAGACTTAGAGAATGAACTTATGTTTACCGGTGGGGGAAGGGTAGATTGGGATTCTGGTATTGACATGCACACACTGCTATATTTAAAATGGATAAATAACAAGGACCTACTGTAAAAAAAAATTTTTTAATTAAAATAATAAAGTTAAAAAAAATTTTTTTAAGTGTAAGAAAACCCTCCAATAAACAGAAACCTCAACTAAATAGAGTTGGGAGACCAGAAGAGTTCTCATGCCCTGAGGTAATAGCAGAGCCCAACAGGAAGGACTCAGCCAATAGAAAGCTGCAGACTCACGTTTCCTACAGCCTTCCCAGCTTCCTTTTCCCCCCTCTATAAAAGCGTTCTCCTTCCCTTGCTGTGTGGGGACTTGCACATAGCTCACCAGGGTTGCAGACCCCAAACTGCAGTTCTCTGCTGATCCCAAACCAACTCATCTTTGCTGGAGGAATATCTGGTAGTCTATTTGTTTCAGGTCAACAAAGGATATTTCAACACTCCATGGAATGCAGGACCTGGTGTGGCTGACTTTAAGAAACCCATGGGGCTTCCCTGGTGGCGCAGTGGTTGCGCGTCCGCCTGCCGATGCTGGGGAACCGGGTTCGCGCCCCGGTCCGGGAGGATCCCGCGTGCCGCGGAGCGGCTGGGCCCGTGAGCCGTGGCCGCTGCACCTGCGCGTCTGGAGCCTGTGCTCCGCAACGGGAGAGGCCACGGCAGTGAGAGGCCTGCGTACCGCAAAAAAAAAAAAAAAAAAAAAGAAACCCACATCTGACGTATAAAAAGACCATAAGGGCTTGTGACAGACATGTCTTGATAGCAGAGACCATAGGATGAGCCCGTGGATCCCATTTTCTGCCACTTGGAGACGTGGCCCGCAAAAGGAAACATCCCATTTCAGTTCCCTTTGACGTTTGGCATACGTTTATGCAAACCAGCCTCATCAAAACTTTAGGTCCTAGGTGGAGCAGGTAAGTGAATAAACACATACCATGGGCCATCTCAGTGCTGGACTATTCAAGAGAGAAAAGGTTTGGAAAAGGGAATGCTGCAAAGAAGGTTCAGGAAACCGAGTGGAATGTAAGGTGCACAGAGAGCTGAAGAATGCGATTTGTTTGGAAAGATGGATTATGGAGAATTTCAGTGGCTGCAAGGCTTATTGGCTGTGGCTGCACCAGAGAGTCAAGGAGGCACTAAGAGTGAAAATAATCTCTGGAATTAGTGGCATAAAGAGTGACTCTGTCAAAGCAAGTAAACATCGACTCATTTCCCCCCAAATCCAGTGTAAGTTAAAGGACCACTGTCTCTATAGATTAAGGCATCTAGGATGGATTATTGGCTGCACAACGGCATGAGACGTTGACTTGGTGGCCTAGCTTTTTTTTTTTTTTTTTTAAATGGGCAAAAAATTCGAATAGATTTTCTTTCCTTTTTTTTTTTTTTTAACGTCTTTATTGGGGTATAACTGTTTTACAATAGTGTGTTAGTTTCTCCTTTACAACAAAGTGAATCAGTTATACATATACATATGTTCCCATATCTCTTCCCTCTTGCGCCCCCCTCCCTCCCACCCTCCCTATCCCACCCCTCTCATGGTCACAAAGCACAGAGGTGATCTCCCTGTGCTATGCGGCAGCTTCCCACTAGCTATCTAATTTACATTTGGTAGTGCATATATGGGGTCAGGTTTTTAAATTTAGATATAAGAAAGTTCAATATTCTATAAATAAGAATATCTTAAGTACTCATGAACATAACAAGAAGTATAATGTAGTGTCCAATTAATTGATTAGTAGTAAGGTCCTCTGTTCCCTTAAGAAACTATAATATAGTTAATTAAAGGAGATAACCAGAAAATACAAGTTAATGGTTCCTGAAAATGTATGTGCCATTTCTTTATCCATTCATCTGTCATTGGACACTCAGGTTGCTTCCATGACCTGGCTATTGTAAATAGTGCTGCAATGAACACTGCGGTACGTGTCTCTTTCTGAATTATGGTTTTCTCAGGGTATATGCCCAGTAGTGGGATTGCTGGGTCGTATGGTAGTTCTATTTGTAGTTTTTTAAGGAACCTCCATACTGTTCTCCATAGTGGCTGTATCAATTTACATTCCCACCAGCAGTGCAAGAGGGTTCCCTTTTCTCCACACCCTCTCCAGCATTTATTGTTTCTAGAGTTTTTGTTGATGGTGGCCTAGCTTTGACTGTGTGTGCGTGAGGGCGCCAGCCCCTGGCCATTGTCTCATGTGGTGGGATAATTGGGCTTCTCCACCACAGTCCTTCCGGAGAAGGTCCAGAACACATGGTACATGGTTTCCTGTGTTTGTACAACAGCATATTGGCCCAGGACAGCAGACCTGCTCTGCTGAGGAGAGCTGTGTGGCCTTATGTGCAGCGCTCGGCTGGGCCCCGGGAACGCGCAGCGCCAGCCCCGTACAGAGAAGCAGCAGGCCCAGCACCTCCTACCCCAGGAATGAGCAGGTCCAGAGTGGGAGGGAAGGATGGGAGTAAAGAAGCTTGCCAACTTGGGTGACGTTCGTAGCAGGTGTCGGAGAATAAAAGTCAGGTTTTTCTCGGCATGGTTGGCTGCGTGGTCCAGATTCAAGTCCAGGTAAGAGTCGTCTTTCTGACCTGTGTTTCTGTGCCTCAATTTTCTCATCTGCCAAATGCGGACAATAACTCCTGCCCAATAATGTACTGTTACTGTGAGGATCGGATGTATAGTATACGGGAAAGAAATAGATGCCATTTATTGAGCACCTATAATGCACTACTAACTGGACCAGACACTGTTTATTACTTCATTTAACCCTTGCATGAACCCTCTAAGGCAAGTATTGTCATCTCCATTTTACAGATGTGGAAACAAGTTTGACAAGGTTAAAATTACTTGTTCGTTCATTTGTGAGTTTAACACTTTGTATTGAACACGTAAGACGTGCCAAACGTGGTAATAGACCCTGGGAATAGAGTGGTGGATCAGCTATACAGGGTCACTGTGCCAATGGAGTTTATATTCCACGAGGGCCGATGGATAGTAAAAATAAACGAATAAGTCAAACTTAATATTATTAATACAGAAAAATAAGACAAGGCTGTATCAAATGGATTCTATTTGTTCTCTACTCCTTATAATATCTATAAGCTTAAAGTTAGAGCTAAGGGGTTGATTAGACTCAGGTTTATCTTTTCTGACAAAAATCTTTCATAGATGTTCTGTGAACTTCGTTATTACATCACATCAGGGGGCACACCATATCCGGTGTCCCACTTTTAGAGATGATGATACGGACAGCCTGACCCCTTCAAGTGTAAAGTTCTATTTCCCCTTTATTAACCAGGCATCAACCCATAAAGTAATAATTTGTCACGCTGCAAATACGCAGCTCCCCATCAGTCTTTTACCAAATGGCTTTAGAATTTGTTGATAATCATTTCCTGAAAACATTATTTTATTAGGGGTTGTAAAGTTATGATTGCATAATATTAATAAATAATCATCTATTGCATATGCATTACCTGGAATTTTTCTGTCAAGAACAACTTTCCCTCATCAACCACTACTATTTGTTTTACTGGAGAACAGTTCATACAGTCCATATTGAAATACTTAAGTGTGTAATTTTTCCCATTAGTTTCCAATAAAGAGTTGGTTCCCAGGCTATCTCAGTGGTGACTAATAAGTTTATTTTTGGCTTTTCCTTTTTTTGAGTATTACAGTGAACTCATGGATTTTAATATAATAATGTATTTCAAACTATTGCGGTCAAGTAGTCTTTTCTGAGTTCGAATTGGTTGATTGAGTGGAGTGGAAGTGGAAAATTGCCTCTGATAGAAAGAGTTGCAGAAAAAGAAAATGTTTCGTATTTGCCAAGATGAAGCAGTAGATAAAGTGGTGGGTCGACTTGATACCAAAGCTCATGCTCCTTCGGTTACAGCCCAGCTCTTTCTAAAGTGAAATGTAAAAGTACTTTAAAAGTTAACACATTACTCTTTTGTAATATCCTGCTGAGCATGGATAATAACCAGCTTGTGCTGTAATAACAAACAATCCCCAAATCTCAGTGGATCAAAACAATTTATTCCTCCTCATAATATGGTCTTTGGCTATGAGTTGGCTATGGCTGCTGGACACCCGCTCAGCTTCACTCCAAGGGTCTTCTCCTTCTGGGATTCAGGCTGCAGGAGTGGTCACTATTTGGTACAGTCTGGTGGTGGAGCTGAAAACTCGAGAGAGCTAGAGAAAGTCTCTTAAATCTTTCGGAGGTGTTTATACCACATTTGCTCACATTCCCTTGGCGAAACCATGTCATCTGTCCAAGCGCCATTTCACGGGGTAGGGATGTATATTTCTCTGACAAGAGACCCTGCAAATCACATGGTAAAGGCAGGGAATTAAAATTTTATTCCAGGGAAGGGGCTTGGTGAAAATACTTGAGAAAAAGATTGCAATCTATCATAGACCGTCATTACCTGGTATCATTCAAAATAGGAATAGAGACATAGTATGGCGTTATAAAAACATATTTTCTAAATGGTCAAAATAGATGCAGGGATATAAGAATTAAAAGTGGTCACAAATGTAAAATAAATGCAATCCTTTATATGCCATAAAGGATTATGAAAAGTTAATTTTATTATTTTGGAATGTTTACGTGTGACACCTTAACTTCTTTACTCACGGAGGTATCCTTTAGTCCCTAATTCAAAATCTAATTGCTCTTAATTTACCCACAATTCTAAGAAGCACATTAGACGTAGAAAATTGTAGATTGTGTGGGCAGGGAGCACTCAGAAGGCAAACAGTGACAAAAGGAAGGAGGGACAGTTGACAGCAAAGGATGTCATAAGAATAACTAAATCAAGTACAAATGAAATGTCAGGAACCAGAGCTATTTGGGATGACTTGGAGACAAACAGTTTTGTACATCTTAATACCCCTTAGCATACAAGAAACTCTCTCTTTTACTGTCAATGTTCCGTCTTCTTATTTTGGCTCAAAGTACCTTCCCTTCTCCACAAGACATGTACACATACACACAAACATGCACCCATAGACCCCGATACATGAAAATCACATGCATTTAAGTCCTATTTTCAGAAAAGTCACTGTTAGAGTACACATGTACATCAGTTTGGATAGACCAAGTTGTGCTGCAGTAACAAACAACTCCCAAATTGTTGGTGGATAAAAATAACAGAGGTTTATTTCTTTTTCCTGCTTCATCTCCAATATGGTTAAATGTGGGGGGGGGTGAGGGTAGGAGGGGAGTCTCTGCTCATCATAGTTACCCAGGGCCTCTGGCTGGTGAAGGCTGCATCTGAACACAGGCTTTACCGTGACTGAAGAAGCAAAGTGGCAGATGGTGAGTCATATACAGGCGTGAAAGCTTCTGTCTGGAAGTGCCACATGCCACTTCATATTTTGTGTTGAAAGTAAATCACAGGGCCGCTTCAAGGGACAGAGGAAAAAACAAGGTGAAAACACAGAACTCTTAGAGGGCAGGGAGCTACGATTCCACCATACACCCAGGGGGAAGAATTAGAAATATGTAGCGAATGGTGTTAATGACCAACACAATGAGATCCTATGTGTCTGGGCCTCCTGGAAACACAGAACAACTTAGCCGAACAGCCAGCCAGAAAGATGCAAGGCCCCGGGGACCTGGGACACTGGGTTGGTGAGGTTTGATGGGACATGGCAGGAAAAAAGGAGTGGCATTAAGTGGTGCAGAGAGGAAGCCCAAATGAGTCCAAGCTCATTCTGGTTGCTGCACGACAGGCCAATACATCGAAAGAAGAAGGGCAAGGAAGAGCAACCTTATTGGGAAAGCCATCAGACCGAGAAGATGGTGGACTAGTGTCCCAAAGAACCATCCTACCCAAGTTATAATTCAGGCTTCTTTTCTACTAAAAGGGGAGGGGGTGTGTTTGGTTGTTGCAGACTTCTGGTGTCAGAATCCTTTGTTCTTGCTGGACAACGGTCAGGTCACAATGTTCCTGTAAACCTCCAACAAGACAAATGTTCTCTGTTCTGCAACTTCTTATCTCCACGTGAATGGAAAAGTGTTATACCTTTAAAGGTCAGAGCCTTGAGAATGGGCTCTCCTGTATATTTCAGGCTATGGGCAACTTTCTTAACTTGTAGTAAAAGCAGTAGAATACAAAGGTTAAAGTAAAAGAAACAGATCCAATATGGAGTCAGATTTGTTCTTCTCTATGACACAAAGGCATCCTCAGCCTCAGGGAGGGAGCAGGTCCCCAAAGCTTCAAAGATTTTAGTGTATTACAACCTTTTCTAAATCTCTTCCTGTTCTTCCTGCTTTACCTAGCAAGCTAGGTACTCAGTGAGCCCTCATGGTCCCCTCCCCCCCTTTTCCATTCTCCTCCTTCAATACCATCTGGGTCAGCTGGCTCCTTATGCTCTCTGCTGCAGGCCACTGCCTTGTTTCCCCGTGAGCACAGGTCTGAGTGACGCTCTGCTTAGCCTTTCATCTCTTTCTGTTGAGCTGGGTGACGTGAGGATTTAGGCTCCCGTTAGATGAGCATGAATTTACGTGGCCTAGACGCCTGAAAGAATCTGCTTCCTCCACTCCACCTGACCAATTTCTCTTTAACTTTGGCAAGAGTGACTTTGGAATCAGAATTGGGTGCAGGGCGTGTCCGAGAGGCCAAGACTGTGAACACAGAAAGGGAAGGAACCGTTCTGCAAGTGCAGATGAGAATTCAAGAAGCAGAGCCCATGGTGAGAAGTCCGTGGCTCTCCGGCAGCATCACACAGTGAGGAGACTGAAAATGTGCTCCGTCTCTTGAGAACAGAACCTCACCATCAGCTGTGGTCCTCCCGCAAAGCGTGTTTCTGGATGGTTGTTCTTTCCCACTGCAATTAGTCACACTTTTTTCCTTGGTGGCCTGACAGAAGTGTTGGCTGCACGCAACTGCGGTATGTGAACTCGCAGAGCTGGGAGACACCACTGCTCACACGCACAGCTCGCTCCACTCCTGAGGATGTACACTTTCTGTTTAAAGAGGCAACAAGGCTGTGGGAATCTCCAGCATGAAACGCTTGTGGGAGAATGGGCTATGTGTTGGTAAGTCTCTTAAATAATAGAAGTCAGGACCGCTGACCTCACGGCCTCTGCTCTCCCATAGAGACTTGGATGGGAATGAGTATTGTTTGCAAGGCACTGGATGCATAACTCTCTTTCCAGATGTGTCCTCAGGAGATGAAGGCCCAGAAGACCCTTGGAGTGTGTGCATGGATCCGTCTGTAAGACCACACACAGCGTCAGCAGTCCCCCTCTGCACGTCTCCAGCCCTGCCCAGCCACTTCCTCCAAGGTTGACACAGACCTTTCCATGCTTTTCAGAGGCATTTGCAGTCTATTCTGTAGTCTGGCCCTGGCTTGTCCTTCCTCATTTGTGCCCAGTTTGTCCTTCCTAATGACCTTCCATTGTGGTTTGAGCTTTCCTGCTTTGCTCATACATTATCCCTTTAATTTCAATTTCAATTTCATCCTGATTCCAACTGTTCTTTAGGATTGAGCTCAGACCTCACTTCCCCCATGAATCCTCTTTAATCACTCCTGCTGGAAGGCATGTTGCCACTTATTTCCTATTTTACGTATAGACCAGAAGTCTCATCCCCTCACACCCCATCGATCTCTTGCACATGGAACCGTCTTACACTTAACATTACGAATGTATCTCATACTCTCAAGAGTAGCATCCTTAAAGACCAAGGTTATATGTGTGGGAAGTGAGGGGGAAATGTAGAGATGCAAAGGCACATTCTTTTATGTACCTAATGTATCTTGGCTGTCAGCTGAGGTTAGTCTGCATACTGAACGTAAACGAAATTGTCTTACATCCTCTGGGAAGTGCAGGGTCTCCCCTAAGATTTCTACAAATTCTGTGAGGTTTATGGCCTCATTTCCATAATTAGTTACCCTCATTTCCTTTTCCTATTTGTCAGAGTCTCACACATCTCCTAGAGTGTTTACCTTATCTCTGTTGTGTACCAACTAAACATAGAAACTGCTCCTTTTCTTGGATTTCCCTCATAATATTGTTCACAGAGAGCATTAGCAGTAATAGGCTATATTGAAGTAGCACTTAGACTCCTTTTGTTAGCTCAAGGTAAAAATAGGATATTTGTTACAGCTTTTCTTCAGGGTCATTTCAGCACCTTCACCTGAGGAATTTCTCACGAGCTAAACTTTCTCCATAAGATCTGCCCTGTGCCATGGGATGGACCCTACACACCTACACCCGTTTCCTGTCCACATCTCCAATGGCACATAAAGCCCCATTCCCCACATTCTCCTTAATTTCTCTTCAAACTAATTTAGCTGTTTCTTTTTTTACCAACACACCTCCAACCACAGACTGGCTACCTCACCTGTCGCACCCAAAGCAAAGTAGGGGTCAAGGTGTCACGCTAAGCAGAAGACCCTCTCCTCCTCACACAGCTCAAGTTGCTACTTTATATTGTTTTGTTGTTTTAAAATATTGCTTTTATTTGAAGACTAATTCAATGTTGGCTCCAAATAATATATCTCAATACTGGAAAATTTTATTTATTTTTATTTATACTTTTAAAAGTTCATTTATTTTTACAGTAGGTCCTTGTTGGTTGTCTCTTTTAAATATAGCAGTATGTACATGTCCATCCCATGGGATATATCGGGAGTTTGGGATTGTCAAGTTGGTACTTTAAATAGCAAGTGTTCTATTCATTCTGATATGTTGGTATCCATTTTTTTTTTTTTTTTGGTTTTGGTTTTGTTATCTTTTTAGAGCACTAAGCATAGTGCTTTTCACAAAGCAAATAATCAACATCTGTATATTGAATGAAAGAAGGACTAATAAACAATAAGGTCTTACTGTATAGCACAGGGAACTATATTCAATATCTTGTAATAACCTATGATGAAAAAGAATCTGAAAAAGAATATATATATACAGACATATATATATATATATATATATATAAATTAAATCACTTTGCTAAACACCAGAAACTAACACAACATCATAAACCGACTCTACTTTTAATTAAAAAAAAAAAAAAAGACTGAAACCACAATAAAGCTATGGTACTTCCCTGCTCAGGTAAAGGCTGCAGCTCTGCCAGGTTCCGGTTTCTCTCACTTGCCTCATCATCCCCACTTCCTTTCCCAGCCTCCAGATTCCTGTCTGCAGCCTGTTCACTGGTTGTCATTTTAATCTTTTAATTTAAAAGAATTTATGAAATATAATCTTTTATATTTAAGATATAAAAGTCCTTCTTATAAGGTCTGAAGGCATGTCCACCACTCCGTTCCACTTCTCTGTCACTCACCAGAAAAGAGAAAAGTCTTCAAGATCCAAAGCAAAGCAGCTAAGCGCTTAACTCTGAAGATAATAGTTGGGCAGAAGGTCCTGCCAGAGGTCCCTTAAATGCCACTTCCTTCGTGACCACATATACGGTAAGACCACGTTTTTCCAAGTGGGTTCTTAGACCTCTATCAAAATCACTTTAGGTGCTTGTTAGAAATACAGACGCTTATGGAATCAGAATCTTTGAAGGTTCTTATTGCTTTCTGAATAAATTCCCTGGGGGATTCTTATGCTTAAAAGTGTGCATTGTGTAAATGCATTCTTTTATCAGCTCTGTGTTGGGGAGAAACGAATTCTTCCCTTCTTAGGACAAGTGCATTTTCTATCATGTACTACCTGCCTTCTCATGGGGGAAAGGATAAGTTCATTATGCTGTGCTGACAGCCATACACTTTCCTACGTTGTTTCCGAGTTGGCCACAATCAACTGCTTTATTTTTCCTTGAGAATAATCCAATTAGACTTATTCATAATAAACAGATTACGGGACACAACCTCTTGTATGACAAACTTATCCAATATACTCTTCTTTCAAATAAGTAGCTTGAGAGCAAACATGAAGCGTATGGATAAATTTGATGGTATTTGAAACCACAGGAGGAAATGAGCCCAGGGAAGGAACCTCAGCTGGAATGTGCCTTGCAACCAGAAGTACAGACTATGGTCCACCTGATGTGAGCTTGGGACATGTGGGGCGGGGGGGCCTCCAATGGCCAGCCACCTCTGCTGGACTTCAGCTTTATGCCTTTTTTTGGAAGCAAGTCCGTGGACCCTCAGAACCATGGGAATTTAGTGCTGGTACCACCAGCTCTAATTATCCCACCCACCCAGTCACCTACAGCTACTGCCTGACTCAGGATTACTCACCTCCGAGGCAAATCCTGACCCAGCTGAGTGTGTGAGCTCTGGCTTGGCATCCAGGCTAAGTTGGCACACACTCCCTCCTGTCTGTTCGGGTGACTCACCGAGGGTTCAGAGCACATTTTCCCTTCTCTGGCTGCCAGCTGTAGCTGTTGGCTCACTCACTCTCTTTGGAACGACTCAGCGCTCCTGTGTTAACGCAGTGGCTTGAACTGATGTGCGATTGTACAGAGTCCTGCAGAAAAGCAAAAGGCTCTCTTTACCACAAGGATGAAGGCTGGGCGCTGTCACATCTACGGGCACATCAGACATGGATCCTTCCTTCTTTCTACCTGTTGCTACTTACGAAACCTCTCTGTGGCCCTCTTATGGTTTCCCAGCACACAGAAGCTTCACCAGCGGCAAAGACACTAGAGTGCCAGTGGTCAGGAAATCAAAGGCGAATGTGTCCCCTTTCATCTGTGTCTGAAAATGAGAAGTGAAGGGCTTGTGTGTCTGGAAATACGGACAATTTTTCTCCCTCCCCTGCTGTCCTCGGCACTTATGTGTAGTTTGGAGTGCATTAACCAAAACTTGCATGTGGACCTAGATCTCTTGTAAATTACTGATCTCCCCAGCAAGCTCCTCTCTTCATCAAGAGCAGGGATCCAGTCTCCAATGTCTTTTGTGACTGCCCCAGAGCCTAGTTTAGGGTTGTGTTCAATGCAGCCTTAGAAACAAGGCTTGCTGAAGGAGTGAATGGGGCAAAAACTCCCATGGAAAAGCCAAGCGTGTTGAAGGAAGGGCTGGCTTGCCAGTCATATTAATTTTTTCCACACATTTTCTGCACCATCAAAGGAAAACAGTTCTTATTCATGGATAGCACAAAATGCATAATAAATCAGTCTACAGTAACCTAATTTCACCTCATGGGTCAAGCCAATAGCCAGAATGAAGTTTTGAAGAAAAAGTGTTTGTAGGCATCTGGGCACACGACAGAAGCTGGGTATTTTTTGTGAATTTGCACACAGGTGTGAATGCCTGGACTTTCCAGTTATTGTTCAGTAGATGGGAGAGGCGGCAGGGCCTCTGTGAATACAGGCAGGGTGCACAGTGGTTGAGGGTGAGTCAGAGATCGAATCTTGGCCAGGCCACGCACTAGCTGAGTGAATACGTGTGACATCACTTATATTCTTTAGATGTTGGGTGCTTCGTTTATCAAATGTGTGTAACAGAAATCCCCTCATAGAATTGTGATTAGAATTCAGTGAGATTGTTAACACCAAGTGCCCAGCCAGGTAGCTGATATAATCAATAAACACCCAGTCAATAATAGCTGTTATTGTTAATGGTGTTTGACTAAATGCAGGATTTGAAGGATGGGACAGGAAGGCTGATATCCAGGTTTTGGTTTATTCCTAATGTTAACCTGAACTTCTGAACAGTTCACTCTGAGAGAAAAGGGAAATATGACCAAACCCTCATGAAAAGCAAAACTGCACTAAATTAAACAGAAGTGTCTACTGCACTCTTCCTTGGCCTGTTGTTAATGCTTTACCTTTTAGAAAGCTGGCTGCGTGAAGACTTGGTGGAAGACAGAATTGTTCCGCCACTTTTATTCCCAAATATGTAACTAGTGTTCTTATGGACTCTTTCAAAGATTGAATTTCAAGCTTATGTAACTGCACGGAATTATTTGCTGATTTGAGAGATTCCAATTCATTGTGACAACTTGGATCCATAAGCCATTTCCCTCGCCATCCCAAATAGATAAAGATCATCTACTGTCAATACAACTAGAATTTAGGTTTTAAAAAATTGGCAGAAGATATATTTTTCATGTGGTCCCTCAGTTTTTGAGGGCTGTCCATACTGAGTTATCCGAGTATTGATTTTACCTCAATGGCTTCCAAATGAAAATAGATTCAAGAAATAACGTGAACTGCTTATACATTTTAAGTCTTCAAAATTAGCTAAATGATGAGGAGATATTTATAGCAAGAAGCTTTGAACTTTCTGGGAAAATCAGTTCATTTTTCCGACTGAGCTATTAGAAATAATACTGAATATGTCTTATACAACTCTAAATCAAAGATTACATACTTTAATGAATAATAAAATTGCTCACAATATCCTTTAAAAGCCCTCTTGGAGAGAAGTTTTTTTCATTAGAAATGGATATTTCTGGAACAAAACAAATACTGATGTAGAAGCACTTGCTTAATTTATATTTCCCATGAACTCTGTTTGAACTTCACTTCAAGGATACACAGCAGGAAAGCAGTCTGGAATACCCCACCCTAAACAGATGATGAATGTATTACATCCCGAGTAAAGACTACACAAGTATTGGCTCACTACTTGATAGAGGAAGAAAGATAAAAATACTTCAAGCCCTTTTTTGTTTAGGAAAAGTTCAGTTTCCAGGTTTATCCTCAATACATTGAAGCTGAAGGGACTTGGAGCTCTGTGGCTTGGTGGTGGTATAGTTCAGCTGTGAATAATAAGAAATATGAAAAATTGGTTGCTGTTGTAAAAAGCTGGCGAGCTCTAGTCTAGAGTGAATCAAAACTCTGCTGAGATACTACTTTTGACCAAGACGTATCTTCTAGGCTTAAAATGACACTGAGTCAAATGGACAATTTTCGGCTTTATCTCACTTGACCGCTCTATAACATTTGACATCGTTGATTTGGACTCTCCTCTGTGAAACACACTTCCTTGGCTTCTGTGATTCTCCACTCTCAGGGAGATTCTCCACTCTGCCCGGCAAAGGCTCTTCTTTCTCGGCTGATTAAGGGTAATCATTAGTCTTCCTGCGATATTTTTTTTATGATCTTGTTACATCTCACCCCCGACACACAGTCCCTGGTGACATCATTCATTTATGGCGTCACCTACTACACATGGCGGTGAAGGATCAAAAATCTATATTTCCACCTTCTTATTAGAACTTTTTGCCTTGACTGTTCCTCTGGGACCCCAAACTTAATATGTCCCAACAGAATTCATTATTTTCTGCCCTGCTTCTCCTATTCTTCCTTTCTCAACGAACACTATCACCTAGCTGCCTAATTCAAAATCGTAAGTGTCATCTTTGACTTCTCTGCCTCCATTGTTTCCCACAAATAATTGATCTCCAAAACTTGCTGTACCAACTTCTACTCCTCTCTCATGTTTGTCCATTTCTGTCCATATTCACTGCCAGTGTCTCATTCCAGGTTCCCGTCATTGGCTCTTTGATCACTGCCTCGGGTGCCTATCTGGTTTTCCCTGACTCCTACCTCCATGCTCCAGAGTTCTATAAAGCATTATGAAGTAGACATTTGATCATGTCTGTTGCCTGATTAAAACCTTTCTAAACCTTACCATCATCCTTATGATAAAGTTCAGACTTGTAAGCATGAGCGTAAAATATCACGTATGCTCTGACTCGCCTTTTTTTTTCAACCTCTTTAACTTCAGCTTTTGACATTTCTCTTCTTGAACTCTGCACTCCAGCCATACTGAAGTACTTGAAGTTACTGAATGGGCCATTTTCTGCCTTTCCTCTGGGCCTTTACTGTGTTTTCCTCTCTGCCTGGAACAATCTCTCCTTGTTTGTCTGGCTTACACACACCATCCTTTCAGCTGAGAGGGCATTTCATCTGGGAAACCTTCTCTGATCCTCTTTCTAATTCCAGATCTGAGTTACATGTTTCTCCCTGTTACCTCTTATAATAACTGATGCATTCATATTTCATCGTACTTACCAAAAAATATTGTCAATACCTATTTACTTCTCTGTCTCCTCCAAGAACTATCTGAGGTCAGGAGATACATCTTTTCTACATTGTATCCCTAATGCTCTCCTCAGTACTTGGTACATAGTAGGCACTCAATACATATGTTTTAGAATTAACTACTTAATTGTTCAAATTACAACTCAAGGAGAAGATGTGATTCAAAGATCTTGCCTTATTTTGGAATCACCAAGCATGAGTTAAGACTCTCTGGGCAGCTTTCCATAACTGGTGTCCCCTCCACTCACATTCTAGGCATGAGAGCAATAAAGAGATAATTGGCAACTGAACTGAGGCTATAATAGCTCCAAACTGGGTAGTAAGGGTCCACAACCAGAATTCCAGGGGTCTTCTCTATGCCCTTCTAAGGAAACAAAAGAGAGATATTTCACTGTTCTTGAAGCCATTATCTGCCCCATGGTTTATGAAGCCAGGGAAATATTTAACTCCACATTCATGGCTTTTGGGAACTCATGTGGAATCCAGAATGTTGGATCTGATGCTCCATGACTCTGTGGGAATCAAATAAAGGTTGTCAGTGGCTACAGACTGCCAAGAGGGCTTGATATTTCCATCAACTTTTCTTCTTCCAAATGAACCTTGGGGTTAGTTGTCTATAGTTCTGCCAGGGGCCTCTCCAAACTGTGATTCGTTGGGGACAAGCCAACGAACATATTCTCAGGTCTCCATCATGCTGCCATTTCATGAGAAAAGGAACTTATCAAACAAGTAGCAGAGCTGAACTCTCTGAATTCTACATGACTGTTCAGACAGTTTGGAATAACACACACCCACAATTAAAACAGAAAAGAAGGATGAGTAAGTGAGGAACTGAGAATCACATATTTTTCTAAATTAGATTTATCTATAAGACTTAAATATGTGCAAACATATTTTGAATGATCTGGTATGAATTATAGTTTAGCCCATTTTGCTTTGTCTTTATGTGTGAGGTAAAAAGAGACTTACTTTTCTGGATATTTGTCTTTGGTAAGTATCAAATTTTGAGGGGATATGAGTCTTTTTAGCCAAATTGAAAAATTGCTCAGAATTTAAAGAATACTCCATCTGAATTCAAGCTGTGTTTGGGTTTGGCAACATATTTTTTTCTTTGGCAAGGAAAAGGCTGTTTGATTCTTATGACTTGGTAGACCTCAAACAGGCTCCCACGCAAGCTGTAGTCCTTATGATGTAGATAGATGTGGAGGGAACCAATAGATGAGGGCAAAATTTGCCTCAGAATGAAGCAAACAGATGAAGAGTTTCAAGGAGAGAAATTGTTTTCAATCAAAAGCTTTGAGATTTGGAGCTTCTTACAGTTTGATTTTGAATATTTTTTTAAATTCTGAAACTTACTGGATCTTCTTGGCCCTTGCTGTTTGTTGTCAGGTTCCTCTCCATAAATCATAGAAAGAAAGTGACTTGGCTATTTTCAAGGCCTAAAAGAAAAACAACTACTACCTAGAAGCACCTCTTGTATGCCATGACTTTAACACATAATGTTTTATTTAAAGTTCACCTCTTCCCTGCAAAACAGTACTATTTCCCCCACTTTACAGATGAGAACACTGAGGCTAGACAGGTAAAGTGATGTGCCCCTGCGCCCCAGTAAGTCTCAGGTCCTTTCTGGCTGTTATTGTCTATACCTGGAAGGCTCTGCTCAGTACTTCCTCATGTTCACTCCCTCCTAGATATGTCCTACCTTCCCTCTTTTATCTGGACAACTCCTATGTTCTTCAAAGCTCAGCTCTTTCAGGAACTTTCTCTGGTTTGCTACCCACCACCTCAGCCTTAGATTGCTGCCCTCCTGGGTTCTGCTCTGTGAGCCTGCCTCCATCAAGCATTTATGACAAGTATATTGAGTCTCTCTATGGCCAGTCTCATCATCTGGGATGTCAACTCCAGTTCACAAGTGGAACTATGTCATCTGCAGATCTTCAGTGATTCACTTAGCCCCTAATAAAAAATTTGCATTTGTGGAATCTAAAAATAAATAAGTTAGGAACTCCCTTATGATTTTTAAAAATAATCACTCCATTGCCTTACCTTTAAAAAAAATCGCAATATGTAATAAAAATTTCTCTCCCAGCCCTGCCCAATGAAGGCCGTTCATTGAAAGAGTGAAAGGAAGGACTTCCCTGGCAGTCCAGTGGTTAAGACTTCACCTTCCAATGCAGGGGGTGCGGGTTTGATTCCTGATTGGGGAGCTAAGATCCCATATGTCTCTCGGCTAAAAAAAAAAAAAAAAAAAAAAACCAAAACATAAAACACAAACAATATTGTAACAAATTCAATAAAGACTTTAAAACTGGTCCAAATTAAAAAAAAAATCTTTAAAATAAAAAGAGTAAAAGGAGACCACTTGTTCTTTGCTCTCCACACTGCTTTCATACTGTTCTTCCAAAATAATCACGAAATTTCACTTTAGAAGAAAGGCGATGCTATTTATCATGCTGTTCCTCCACATTTGCATTATGTCTGGGTTCCATATTCTAGGACAGAGAGAATAGAGCCTCAGAGAAGGGTTTATAGGACAGTGAGAGTTAGAGGAAAGGGAAGCAATGCCGGGAGGACCTGGCAGGCAGGAAAGGTGAAGCATCACCGCTCCAGTTACCTCTTCGCAGGGAGCTGGCGAGAGACCCTTCCTGTTTGGCCGGTGCCTACACTTGGTCACAGAGGACATCTTCAGTCAGGCTGACTGGGGGGAGAAAGGGCGACGATATTGATCTGTCCAGTTTGCTCCCGCCACTTTTTAGCCAAGATGGCGCTACGAGGAGTTAAATCCCTTGTGTGCCAAGTTGGGTCATTGAGTTCCTTTGGCAGATTCTTGGGAATCCATGTGGTGGCTTTTCCCCAAACGTAGAAGACATGGAAGGAGCAGGCATGGTTGAGCAGGAGTGGTAGCTTTGAAAAGACTGACTTCATGGGCCGCATGGATACATATGCTGCATTAGTGATATAAGTCGGGTAAACAGCTGGAGGTCTCAGAACCCGTAAGGATGAGAGACTCAGAGGAGGCAGGTATACAGTGCATTTCCACCTTGTGCATCCAATTCGTTTCTCTCTCTGCACTGTTTTCTGTCATGAATCCTACCACCTTCCCAAACTATGGTTTAGCTGGTCCAAATGTCTTCGACCTGGACGATATGCTGGCAAGTCAAGCACAGCACAACATGTCTAAAATCAAATTCATGCAATACTTTTCTATCAAGACATTTCCCTTTCCTGATTTTCCCTATTTCTCTTCATGGAAACACTAACACTTATAGCCATTCAGGTTGAAACTCCAGTTACTTCTGATTCCATTCCACCTTCCCGGTCTAGGCAAGGCCCATTAAACATATCAGCAATTCCCCAGCAGTGTGACAAGGACCCTTTAAGGCACAAATTACACATTCAGCAAGTGTTTGAATAAAATAAATGGATTTCTTTTCTTTTCAGTTTGCTGCGGTATTTGTGCAGGAAATGCTGTTTACTGGTGGGGAAAGAGGAGAGGTAATAGAGAAATCAGTAAACCAGGTATGGTTTTTCAACAAACCAGCACATCCAACACAGTTAGAAGCTTTTGCTGGGAGGTTGGGAGGCTAGATACTTCGGGTCTCCATTGTTTCCTGCTATCATCATGCCATCACCAGTCACTGTGCTTGGAAATATAGGCATATGTGGAAATGAACCAGGAGGACATAAAAAGGGTTGTTTTTTTTAAAAAAAAGGTTACTAGATATATTACTTGTCATAATTAGCTGCTTTTGATGGATGAATCTCAAAGGTACTTGACTTGACGACCTCGGACCTTCAGTCCAGTGCTGAGGTCTTGCAAAATTTCTTAAGTTCTTGCTGGGTAATTTCTGCTTTCTCCAATAAAGCAGGAGACAAGTTCTAGGAGGAAGTCAAGTATGTTTCTAACAAGGCTCATCTTGTTCTCCTCTTTATTATATTGTTAATGAAGAAATTTTGGAAGATTGGAGGAATAAGATGTATAGGCATCTGGAATTTTATGAGAAAGAGCTTGTCAGATTTGGGAGTTTGGCAGTTTTGGACACGTTGACAAAAATGGTGAGTGAAAGCTGTCTTCTTGAAAATAGTAAAAAGCGCTCTCCATTCCTACTGTCAAAACCTACTTATCAGGGGCCCAGTCTGAGGGAGTCACCATTCCTTCATATTTTTGCTCAATTTCCCCTCTATAGAAAACTCCCTTTAGTAAAAAAGAAAATTAGAATCCAGAAGTGATATTTTGCCAGCAACATCTCTAATGGCCTTTTCATCTCCCTGATGGACTCACTGTAGCTATGGAAATTCTAATTTCCTATCTTGGGTCAGCTTCAGAAATGTGCTTACTTTTGTATGTCAGATGGACTTATCAACTAATGAACCAAGAAATGATTTTTTTTTTTGGCCGTGTTTAAATATTTTTTGCTCAAACTTTAAAGATCAGGGCATTTTAGGGTCAGATTTGCTCTCTAATTTTTCTATGCAACGTATTCACTTCCCATTAAAATCTAATTTTTTTCTGTCTAGAAGGCGTTAGGCTTCTGATTTCTCATGGAAATTGTACTTTGCGTGAGCATTACCTCACCCAAATGTATGTTCCCAGTGAACCTGTCATCAAGTGGACTTGGGACCTTCATTTTTTCCTTTTGTAGCAAGATGCTTAACTGGTTACTTATGCAGGGCTTGTTAGTAAAATTAGGGGGGAATAAAGGGAATAAAAAATCGTATGGCAGTTGTAGACCTTAGACCTGAGTACAACCATTCCGGCAACATCTGAAGCTGAGATTTTAGGGTAAGCCAAGTAGTTTCTTCAGAATCAAAATGAGAGCAGTTGGATTCCATTTATTCAACGCTTGAGTCAAGTTCATGAACTCTACGGTTCCAAAGATAACTGTGCCGTGGATTTTGCTCTCAGGGATGCTAAGACATGCCCATGGTTTAGCTATCCGTTCAACAAACACTTCCCAAGCATGTTTTGTCTCCTGAGGTAGTCTCTGGAGTTGCAATGGTACATGAGACGTATCCCTGCAGATGCTGAGTATAAGCCCTGGTATAAAGTAATAGGCTGTGAATGAGGAGCAGATGATGAGTAGTGGGTATTCACAAGATACGGTAGCTTCGTGCGTGTACGTGAGGATTAGCCTTCATGAAGAAGGCAGCGTTTGCTATGGGCCTCGAAAGATGGGCAGGAAATGTAAGGATGCTGGGAAAGATTGTCCCCGATGGAGGAAACATGAAACGTCCTAGCTGAGGACCCCTCGAACTCTAATGTTCTCTATTTGTATGATTCCAAGTGCAAGTGATCCAATATGGCTCCTGAGAATTGCAGAGAACTGAGATCAGTGGTGTAGGTTCTGCCCTCAGAAGAACCTCAGAGAAGATCAGCCCCCATGAGAGTCTAAGTCATAAGGTGCCGTGTCATGTTTGGCGATGTTTTCTCAACAAAATTTCTACCCTCTCACCAGCTAAATACTCATGGACTTATATTCTGTGTTCAGAGGCTTGAGAAAAACTCTGGAAGCCTTTTAGAGAGAACTGGATAAAACGAAAGCTACTTTCTACTGCCCACATTGTATAGGAAGCAGGTTAGTCTCCATTATCAGAAAGTTCTGAGAGAGAATCTGAAATGGGACACCTGACTCAGCTGCTGACAATGATATTTTTTGATGATGTTTTCCGTTTGCCTTCAATTCTGTTTTCAGCTGTCCTAATTTACTGTCTAGGTACTTTAACCAACTAGGATACAAAGTGACCTGCAGTTCCCTAATTCAATGCATCACTTTGTGCAGAGTTAAATTTGGATCAACATTGCCTCCCCAGCTAGACTGTCCCTTCCCTGAGGCCAATACATGTTACCTAATTTTCTTTTTAATAGAACCATACAGTTCTATGTAGGTAGGGAGAGCACAAATGTTGAGGCCGACATTGAGCAGAGGTAGCACACACAGATCTGAAGATTTTTTTCTCTAAAGGCTCAAATTTCAGAGAATAGGTTCATAGAATAAATGCTCCCCCAGGGCTCAGACAAAAGAGGTGGTTTATGTAATATCTTTTTCCTCTTATTTTCAGTTAGGCCAATGGGAATCTGCCAGGAGGAATTGTCAAATCCTGCTTAGTCTTGCCCAGTGTCTCTTTTGAGGATCATGATTAATTTGTGTACTTGAGACAGTATAGAAATCAAGGATACATTAATCCTGCAATGAATGGATACCTTTCTTCTTATCCTTGGCCCACCATACAAAATTTCCACCACCTTGTTGAATTTGGAAGTTTATTGCTTTATTGTTTCATATTATAAAGAATCTAAATGTCATAATGTAATACAATTGAAACCTTTATATGCTTTAAAATGTATCTTGATCCTTTTCCTTTTTTTAATTGAAGTGTAATTGACATACAATACTCATTTCAGGCATACCACATAATGGTTTGACATTTATTTACATTAGGAAATGATTTCCAGGATACGTCTAGTAAACATTGGTCACCACACAGTTACTTTAATATTGTTGACTGTATTTCCTATGTTGTACATTACTTCCATGCCTTATTTATTATATGACAGGGGTTTACACCCCTTAATCACCTGCGTGTATTTAGTCCAACCCTTACCTCCTTTCCCCTCTGGCAAACACCAGTTTTTTCTCTGTATCTGTGAATCAGTTCTGTTTTGTTGTGTTTATTCATTTGTTTTGTTTTTTAGATTCCACACATAAGTGAGATCATACCGTGTTTGTCTTTCTCTGTCTGACTTATTTAACGTAGCGTAATTCCCTCTAGATCCATCCATGTTGTTGCGAATGGCAAGATTGTACTCTTTTTTTTTGTAGCTGAGTAATATTCCATTGTGTGTGTGTATGTGTGTGTGTGTGTGTGTGTGTGCGCGCGCGTGCATGTGTGTGTGTATGTATCTCACACCTTCTTTTTCCATTCATCTATTGATGGGAAATTAGGCTGCTTCCATATCTTGGCTATTGTAAATAATGTTGTGATTAACATAGGGGTACGTATCTTTTTGAATTAGTGTTTTTGTTTTCTCTGGGAAAATACTCAGAAGTGGAATTGTTGGATCATATGATAGTTTTATTTTTTATTTTTTGAGGAACTTCCATACCATTTTCCGAAGTGGCTGTACCGATTTACATTCCTACCAACAGTGTATGAGGATTCCTTTTTCTCCATAGCCTCACCACACTTGCTATTTGTTGTCTTTTTGATAACAACCATTCTGACATGTGTGAGGTGATAACTCCTCGTGGTTTTAATTTGCATTTTGCTGATAACTAGTGATATTGAGCATCTTTTCATGTCTGTGTTATCTTTTCATGTGTCTTTGGAAAAATGTTTATTCAGGTCTTCTGCCCATTTTTTAATTGTATTGTTTGTTTTACTGATATTAAATTGTATCAGTTCTTGTATATTTTGGATATTAACCCCTTATTGGATATATCATTTGAAAATATTTTCTCCCATTCAGTAGGCTGTCTTTTCTTTTTATTGATAGTTTCCCTCGCTGTGCAAAGGCTTTTTAGTTTGATGTAGTCGCATTTGTTTATTTTTGCTCTGTTTCCCTTGCCTGAGGAGACATCCAAAAAGATATTGCTAAGATTAATGACAAAGACTTTACTGCCTATGTTTTCTTCTAGGGGTTATATGCTTTCAGGTCACACATTTAAGCCTTTAATCCATTTTGAATTTATCTTTGTATGTGGTGTGAGAAAGTAGTCTAGTTTCTTTTGCCTGTATCTGTCCAGGTTTCCCTAACACCATTTATTGAAGAGGCTCTCTTTTCCCCATTTTATATTCTTGCCTCCTTTGTCATAGACTAATTGACAGTATAAGCATGGAGAGCTTGTTTCTTTTTCTTTTGTTTTTTTTCCAGTATTTGCCAAGAATTTATTTTTATGATAAAGGATGTAAACTATGACATATAGACTTAGCTCAAATTCTGACTGACTGGATGCCCATGCCCTCGTTCTGAAGGTTCCCGTCAAAGATTACATGACTTACACAGAGGCAGATAAAAATTGCTAGTACATTTTAAAGTTTTCTCACTATAAAAGTTAAAATGAAAATGGTTTTCAAGCAGAGAGCTTATTTCTAAGCTCTCTATTCTCTTTCATTAATCATTGGGTCTATTTTTGTGCCAGTACCAAACTGTTTCGATATAAATTTGTAGTATAGTTTGAAGTCAGGAAGTGTGATACCTCCAGCTTTGTTCTTTCTCAAGTTTGCTTAGCTATTTGAAGTCTTTTGTGTTTCCACAGAAATTTTAGAAGTCTTTGTTCTAGCTATATGAAAAACGCCATTGGTATTTTGACAGGGATTACACTGAATTTGTAGATTGCTGTGGGTAATATGGACATTTTAACAATATTAATTCTTCCAATCTATGAGCACAGTATATCTTTCCATTTATTTGTATTGTCCTCAGTTTCTTTCATCAATGTCATAGTTCTCAAAGTACAGGTCTTTCACCTCTTTAGTTAAATTTATTCCTAGACATTTAATTCTTTTTGATATAATTGAAAATGTGATTGTTTTCTTAATTTCACTTTCTTCTAGTTTGTTATTAATGTATAGAAATACAACAGATTTCTGTACATTAATTTTGTATACTGCAACTTTACTGAATTATTTCTAATAGTTTTTTTCTTGAGGAATCTTTAGGGTTTTCTATATATAGTATCATGTCATCTGCAAATATGACAGTTTTACTTATTCCTTTCCAATTTGGATGCCTTTTATCTCTTTTTCTTCTCTAATTGCTATGGCTAGGACTTCCAATACTGTGTTGAATAAAAGTGGTGAGAGTGGGCATCCATGTCTTGTTCTTATTTTAGAGAAATAGCCTTCAGCTTTTCTCCATTGAGTATGGTGTTACCTGTGGGTTTGTCATATATGGCCTTTATTATGTTAAGGCATGTTCCCTGTATACCCACTTTGTTGAGAATTTTTATTATAAATGGATGTTGGATTTTGTCTAATGCTTTTTTCTGTATCTATTGAGGTGTTCATACAATCTTTATCTTTCGTCTTGTGAATATGGCGTATCACACTGATTGATTTGTGGATATTGAACCATCCTTGCATCTCTGGGATAAATCTCACTTGATCATGGTGTATGACCCTTTTAATGTTTTGTTTTATTTAGTTTGCTAGTATTTTGTTGACAGTTTTTCATCTGTATTCATCATGGTTATTGGCCTGTAATTATCTTTCTTCTTAGTGTCTTTGTCTGGTTTTGGTATTAGGGTAATTCTTGCCTTATAGAACAAACTTGGGAGTGTTCCTTCTTCAGTTTTTCAAAATAGTTTGGGGAGGATAAGTATTAATTCTTCTTTAAATGTTTGGTAGAATTCACTTGATTATTGGTAGTTTTTTGATTACTGATTTAATTTCGCTACTAGTAATATGTCTGTTCAGATTTCTTGATTCAATCTTGGAAGACTGTATGTTTCTAGGAATTTATCCATTTCTTCTAGTTTGTCTAATTTGTTGGCATATACTTGTCCATAGTAACCTCTTAGGATCCTGTTTATTTCTGAAGTGTCAGTTGTAACTTCTCTTTATTCATTTCTGATTTTATTGATTTAGACCCTCCCTCTATTTATCTTACTTGAGATTCATTAACCTTCCTATAGCTATTAACTAATGATTAGTTGTGTGAATTTCTTTTTTTTTTTTGGTGGTACGCGGGCCTCTCAGTGTTGTGGCCTCTCCTGTTGTGGAGCACAGGCTCCAGATGCACAGGCTCAGCGGCCAGGGCTCACGGGCCCAGCCGCTCCGCAGCATGTGGGATCTTCCCGGACCGGGGCACGAACCTGTGTCCCCTGCATCGGCAGGCAGACTCTCAACAACTGTGCCACCAGGGAAGCCCTAGTTGTGTGGATTTCTTACCTGTTATCCTTTCAAATGTTTCTTGCATTTAATTTTCTTTCTCCTTTTCCGTTTATACGTAAATGGATGTTGGATCTTTTTACTTTATGCCCCATGTCTCTTAGCCACATTATCATATTTTACATTTGTCTGTTGTATTTGCTACATTCTAGAAAGTTTCAGATAAACATTCTAGTAAATTAACTTCATTTTTGTCTATGTCTGTGTTATACATTGAGTATTTTATATAAGCTGTTATAGTTTCTATTTCTAAAGAAGTTTTGTTTTTATTTTTCAAGATAAGCCCTTCCACTTTTAATAATCTCTTTTGTTCAAGTCATAAATAAACCCCACATTTTAATGCTTTAAATATTAAACATATTTATGTTATATTTTAAAGTAGGTGGTTCAAGTACCTGAGGTCTTTATGGGTCTCAGTTATCTTGTATTGGGCTGAATTGTGTCCCCTCCCTGCAAAATTCATGTGCTTCCTGGAAACTCAGAATGTGATCTTATTTGGAAATAAGGTCTTTGCAGATGTAATTACTTGAGATGAAGTCATCCTGGAGTGGGGTGGACTCTAAATACTATGTGACTGGTGTCCTTATTAGAAGAGGAGAGACAAAGAGACACATGCAAAGAGAGAATATGTGAAAACAGACACACATGATGCATCTACAAGCCAAGGAAAGCTAAGGATTTCTAGCAACCACCAGAAGCTGGAAGAGAGTCATGGAACAGACCCTCCCTAAGAGCCTGGAGAGAGACATGACCCTACAGACTCCATGATTCAGACTTGTAGCCTCCAGAGCTGTGAAAGAAAAAATTATTGTTATTTTAAGCTTCCAAGTTTATGATACTTTGTTACAGCAGCCCTAGGAACCGAACACAAATCTCATGTGTAAAATGGATAGTATCAACCCACTCAAAGGTATAGTGTGAGCCTTGAATGGGATCGTGTATATAAAGTACTTTGCCTTGTCTGGTCCAGAATAAGCGGTCACTAAATGATATCTTTTTCGATTGGATTTTCCAACAGCACTTCTCTGTGCCAGTCTTGGATCTTTTTCTTTAGCATGCACACACGCATACATATACAAAACACACACATCCAATATCTGCATATACACATCATATGTATTCACATAGGACTGATTCTAATTCTCTTCACTCAGACCTCATTCCAGTCTTCCCATATGATCCCAGCTATGAACCTCTTAAGGGTTTCCCGTATTTTTAAAAACTGCATACATCTGAGAGTTTCTCCATTTCAAATCAGATTTCATAGAATCGAACATCAAATATCTTCCTTCAAATAAGAGAAAGAGTACACTTTTCATATTAAAGATCCAAAAATAGTGAGTTGTGCTAGAGGGAAAAACATTCATCAATAGTTAGTGCCTTCTCGGTTATTTTTCATTAGTCAGAAAGATCTTGAACAAACCCTTTTTTTTTTTTTCTCAGAATAAAAAAAAAAGTACAGTGTTTTACATTGTGGTACTGCTCACTTAGGACCAGGCTGAAAGCAACAATCTCACTTCATGTCAGGAGTTTAACCAGTAGTTTAGCTTGGCCAGTTGAGGCAAAACCTTGAAGTGAGGGGTAGAATACTATGAGAAATTTTATATTTAATCTTCTGAGTCCCAAGATATTAAAGTTTCTGTGAATTAGAATTAAAGTGTGAAATTCTAACATGAATAAAGAGAAGGAATGGACATTTGGATCAAGTGATGTTATTTTTAGAAAGTCACTTTTGTCTTCCTGTTGTTTCCTTGTGGCTTTTAATGGGTAAAGCAATGACAAAAATGTTGTATGCTGTCATGGGATGCAGCACTTCTACATGTTCCGCCTATTCAAATATGTTTTGATGCCTTGAAGATAATCTTAGGTGTAGTGTAAGTGTAAAGAATAAAGTCATGGGTTGGGTAATAGTGTCTTAATTTAAAGATAGATTGTTTAACTCTAGACTGACATCAAATAGGGAAAGGACTAGAACCATCTTTTAAATGATGTATTCTATATCAAGAGAAGATTCTTTTCCTTTCCTTTAAAGGCTCAATTCATGATGTGATCATATAGTGTAGCTATGTACTATAGTTCAATTTATACAGTGATATCACTTTATGTAATGAGGTTAATCAAGAAAAAATGCTTCAGTCATACTTTCAAGAATCAGATCAACTAATATTCATGAAGAATCTTTCAAAAGATAGTGGCAGAAAAGACTTTACTTGTAAATGTATAAGATGTTGGAAATTCATTCATTCATGAGTTTATTAAAAATATTCATATGCTTATTCAGAACTATTTATTTCATATTGATAGCAGAACTGATACTAGGTGCAGGAATGCAGTTTGGAGAAGAGAAAATATACAAATTAAATAAATAAAATATACAGTGTGTTACATCATGATGAGTAATTTGGAGGAAAATAAATCTGAGGAGGAAGATGGAGAGTCAAATAGTGTATTGAGATTTTTGGAAGGATGATCAGGGAAGGCCTGAGAAGGTACCAAGAGAGCAAACACCTGAAGGAGGGGAGGACATATTAAGGGCAGTTGAGGAGGAATTGGGATTTGCAAGTGTGAATTACTAGGGAGAAGCCTGAGTTGGAGATAACTGACATAAATATGTTTAGATAAACTTATTTAGAGTATTCTCTGTTTTTAAGAATCATATTTATTTACAGAAGATCCTGGAACAATATAAAATTTTCAGTTTATCCTGAAGCCCTCTCTCTACCAGCATCTGTTCTAGAACTGGTTCTAGGAATTTAATTGAGGGCTTTTGCCACAGGCCATGTAGATGTATGGGCTTGTGTTGATGGTGTATGCTTGTGTTGTGGCTTGATTTGTAGCCTGGATTTTGCAGTCTTGAAAACACTGTGTAGTGCTCTGGTCCATTCAAAATGTGAGGAACCTTAAGTAAGGAACATTATTATACCTGGTTCCTTCAGGCTCTCCATGTACAAAATAAAATGATTAGGCTTTAAAAAGGAAACTTTAGGTTCTCACATTCCCTGATTCTATGACATTTGCCTTGATTCCTAGGTGGAACATTTTAAATTGTGAACATACTGCCAGCAGATTTCCCATAAGAATTTTCTTTGCTCTTGTTAGAGATGTTCTTCATGTACTCTACTGAGAGGACTTCTCTCATTGAGAAAACTGATTTACAAATTTGACTCTGGACTGAGGAAACAAGGAGGCTGACGTGACCTTAGAATATTTCATAAGGTGCTCATGAGATTTTTCTGCCTTGTTGCTGAAAACGTTTAAAGCAGCATTATTGCAAACTTAACCTATTTTTGGATCCTAGACATTCATTAATTTTAGAGGGGTTTTAGACTTTGAGGTCTTGAAAATAAGTATTACCTTCTAGTTGATTTTAGTTTTTATCATCTAATGATGAATGTTGGTGCAGTCATCATTTTGTCAACTCCTTAAATTTCATTTGAAGACTGTACTCTTTGTGCTCTGTTTCTCCTTTACCTCATCCCTTTTCAAGTCTGTTTCTCTGTCATTCAGAGAAATGTACACTTGCTTAGCTTCAGAAGTATAGTTTGTTTTATTAGTCTCTGGTTATTGCTTCTCTTTGAAATGTTATCATTGATAAATCAATTGAATGGTGAGATTCTTCTCTCTCTAAAAAAATAGTACATGTCGCTGATTGAATCAGGTGAAGCAAAGTTTAGAAAAACATAAGTGACTCACTTCGTATCGTGGTGGCCAAGCCACATGATTTAAAGCCTCTCAGGAAGTTAATAGCCCAGGAAGCGTTGAGAACAAAAAAGATTAGTGAAAGCAGAAAGCTCACTTAACAGGTTGGCACATAGTGAATGCTCAGTAAGTACTAGCTGAATGAAATAACACATTATGTACATTTTAAAAATCCGGTCTCTGATAAAAAGTGTCAAGGTGAACTTTAAAAAATTCTATATACTGCTGTGACTCTATTGAATACATTTTGGTAGAAGGGTGTGATTGTAATTTATTCGAATCTTTGTGTTCATGTGTGGTGGTAGCCACAGGAACGTGTTTTCTCCAGAATAAACTCCTGAGAAGTGAAACAAGTCAGGTGGACTCATTTTACTCAAAACCCGGCAGATTGAGATGGAGAGGTGGAGACGCTTCAGGTTTAAAGGCTATAAACCAATCTCTTTGCTTGGATTTTGCAACCGGAATAGGCTTGAAACAAGAGGAATAAGAGCATTGTAGAATCACTGTGTTGTGATCCGTACTCTTGAGGAGAAATAGAAGAAGTCCTTAAAAAGAGAATCCTCTGAGAGGGAAAGGCACCATGAGATGATGATAATGATAATGCCTATGATAGGACCTAGTATTTGCTAACTGCTTATTTGTTATGTGCCAGACATTAGATTAAGCACTCTCTATAGGTTATTTCATTTAATCTTCACAACAAATTTGTTAGGAAGTTACCATTATTATTCTCTTTTCAATGAATTTTAGAAATATAAAAAGTTTTTCCCATGGTCATATAGCAAGAAAGTGGTAGAGCTTAGATTACAATACATATAGTGTGATTACAGAACCTACATGCCTATCTACTACATTACAGTGAAATTTGTGATATAAGGAAGAGTCCAAGAAAACTAAAAAAAAAAAAAAAAAAAAAAGCAAGAGTGGAATTAATTCACTGGCAATGGAGGCAATAAAGGCAAAATTGATAATGTTAAAAATCTGAATCAGTGATGGGGAGACTCCTTGAAACTATTACCACAAAACAAAAAGATAAAATATTAAGGGACATGATGATAGATGCAGAGGACAGAGAATGGAAATTCAGCCTGAGAATTATATGTACTTCTGAGGAAGTAGTCATGTTTGAGAGAGAGAGAGCATCATGAAAGATTTGCTTGAAGCAGACGCTTTTTTTTTTTTTAAGTGTAAAAGCCCTAGAGATGCAAATCAAAAGGGCTTGCTGAATTCCAGGGGCTGGGGTCGTGGGGGGAAACAATGGAGGTAGACCTATCCCAGCCTTGTAACATTTTGAGTTGACAAAGATTAAAAGAAAAAAAAAAGCTTCTACAGGCATCTTGATGTAAAACTCAGGCTGACATCAAAATTCACCACTCCAACAGTAAATATCAGAGAACTGTGTAACAATCTACAGAGTCATTCATGTGTGAAGGCAACAAAGAAGCATTGTCAGATACTCATAGGCTCCAGAAATATACTAATTACACCCTCTTGAAAAGGTATTTGAAGACATACATTAACTCATCAATATAAGGTTTTAAAAGGGATGAAATCATGAAGTTAATGAATAGGCATTTTTTCTCCCTTTTAGAAATCTATTCAAAGGAAAGAAATCAATGCAAAAAATAATATACGTGAAAATATGTTCTCTAAAATATTATATGTTATAGTCAAAAACTGGAAATAATCAAAACTTTCCTATTAGAAGACCATGAGATGTCATTCAGTCATTAAAATGATCAATAAAAAGGAATTAAATGATGTAGAAAAATCATTTCACTGTTTTCATTTTGTGTGATCTCAGTTATGTAAGACAAATGCATTGAGCATTTTTCGGAGCGAAATAGTTCATTTTATTTATGTCTGGGGAGAGAGGGGGATAGATATTTGTCTGGTTTGTCATATATTTTCCATTCTTTACAAACATTTTGCAATAAACATATAACAATTTGGCAACAATGGAAAAATAGTAGGGACTGAAATCTTCAAACTTAATTTGGGGCTAATTTTAGGCAACCAGACATCTGTAGATGGTCCAGGATGGTCATAGCATTGAAACTGCTTGGATCATCCTGTAAAAGTATAAGTACTATAGGGGTGCCACAGGCCACAGGTCACATGCCTGTGTGGTCTTGGGAGCCAAGTTAGCTTTGGCCACTAAGCTTGGAAGAAAATGTTCTTCTTTTGGAATATTTGCTATTCTCCCCTTCCATGCTTCATTTTTTTCCCCTTCTAACTGAATTGGAACTTTCTCTGTAGTTTCTTTCAACCTTGCAATTTCTTCAAACCATTCGGATGCTAACATCTCAAATAACAGACAGATTCCCAATAGTTAACTTCAGAGTAACTTTCTCAAAGGTAATTTCTCCTAAGTCATCAGAATTGCTCTCCTTGCAGCAGAAATCTTTCTTTTCAGTGATATTTACACAACATAAAATTTGCTGTTTTATGCAGAAGTATTTTTCAAATGGCAGTTTTTATTCCTTTTCCTAAAATACTTATATAAAGAATTTATCATTTTAATAGAGTATGCCAGCATATCTGCTTTCCCCAGAAAGGCTGAAAAGGATTTGTTAAAACGATGAATTGTCATTCCAATCCTACTTCATATCCTAAAGATTTGTAAAACATAAGGACTGTGTGGAGGTCTGCAGCGTTGCTTAGTCCTTTATGCAGATTATAGTGCCTCAAAGCTATATATGATTAAGCATAGCAAGTTCTGGAATAAAAAGCCAACTGTAGTTTCTGAACCTTTTTGCAATAATAGCTGTTTCTTATATTTCTGTGAACTCTTTCTCTATATTTCTTCCCTCATCCTATCTTTGCCATGAATAGCTTTTTCTCCCTTTCATGTGTCATGAAGTCTAGTTTTGTACTTCATGGGTCAATGTTAATTTTCTCCTCCGTTGTATTTCTCTTGACCTCACATCATTGTTCCTTCCCTCCCCAACCCAGTAATTCCGAGTACAAGCAGCATAACAGAAACACTGTTACCTGATGCTTTTAATAAAGCCCACCTTCAAACAATTCCGAGGCAGTTTATTTATGGTGCGATGCAATTTATTTATACATATGACATGTTAAGACAAAACAAAAAGCAAAATTGAAGCCACATATAAAGGTCTTTTTGAGAGACTAGAAGCATTTTATTTTTTTTTTATTTTTATTTTTTTTGTGGTACGCGGGCCTCCCTCTGTCGCGGCCTCTCCCGTTGCGGAGCGCAGGCTCCGGACGCGCAGGCTCAGCGGCCATGGCTCACGGGCTCAGCCGCTCCGTGCCATGTGGGATCTTCCCGGACCGGGGCTCGAACCCGTGTCCCCTGCATCGGCAGGCGGACGCGCAACCACTGCGCCACCAGGGAAGGGAAGCCCCCGAAGCATTTATTTTTAAGTGCTTGTTTTATTGTCCATGAAAGTAATAAATTGATACCAGTTGTTTTTGGAGTTTTTTCAGACCCAAATCCTAAATATTATTACCAGTTGTAGAAGTCCTGTGATTTGTATAACCCTGAGACTTGAAGTGACTATTGAAGCTCTTTGCTTTTAGGAGGCAGAATAGTATAGGAGATAAATTCATGGGCTCAGGAGCCAAATTGCCTGGGTTTAAATCAACCTCTTCTCTGCCACTTTCTAGCTGCCTGAATTTGAGCCAGTTATTTACTATTCTGTTTGTTTTCTCAGTTAATAAAATGAAGATAATAAAATATCCACTTCATGGTTAATTAATGTAAAGTATTGAAGATTTCCTGTTACTTGGTAAGTTATACGTGTTCAGTATTATTAATTTCCAAGTTATTATTTTTCAAATTAGGGTTTTTCTAGAGTGCCTGTCATCCTGTATACAGAGGCATAGAATGGTTTACCTAGAGGACTACTCTTCTTTCTTTCATAAGGATGATATTAAAAATTAAATCGCCTACCCCAAACATGTATCTATTTAATAATTTCTACACTGTCTAAATTTCTTTTTCCTATTTTGATTACATAGTCCCTTAGCTGGAAGTATCTGGAAACTCTTAACAAATAAGTCTTTTGTTACTAAAGTATTTTTTAAATTTTAGAGAGTTATTTAATCTACTTAAGGATAGAGACTATTTTCACCTGCAAGAACTAGCAAAGTGAAATAAGTAAGAGAGAAAGAGAAATTTGGAAAGGAATGGAGGTGGGTCTTACAGAAAACAGAGATGACAAACTCTCCATCAGTACTTCCTTCTTTGTTCATTCAACCAGTGCTATTTAAAATGCTGCTTAGGAAATGAGTTGCAAACACTACTTCCTGTCCTGTCCTCAAGGTGTCATTGTGGTAAAATGTTGCTGTGGCATCTAGCACATTCTATCAGACATAAGTCTTGCTAAAGACAGAATTAAAGATAGAATTCTTGGTTCAGTCCAGAGAGGAGTTCTTCAGATTAGGACTTTATGAAATCTACAAAAGAAGTTGCTGAGAAAGATAAACCCCAAGTTCTGCCCTGGGAATGATATAAACTTTAATATTGCCATCTCAATAGCTAATAATTTATTTTGTGCTAAATACGATTGTTGTGTGCTAACAACAATTCTCTACGTTTATTTCATTTTACAACTATCAAATTGAAACTTAGAAAGGAGAAGGAATTTGTTTGGGCTCAGGTGGCCTGTCAATGGCCTCAGAGAGGTCTACCTGACACCATATCTAAAGCACATCCCGGGGGGCTTCCCTGGTGGCGCAGTGGTTGAGAATCCGCCTGCCAATGCAGGGGACACGGGTTCGAGCCCTGGCCTGGGAAGACCCCACATGCCGCGGAGCAACTAAGCCCGTGCGCCACAGCTACTAAGCCTGCGCGTCTGGAGCCTGTGCTCCGCAACAAGAGAGGCCGTGATAGTGAGAGGCCCGCGCACCGCGATGAAGAGTGGCCCCCGCTCGCCGTGACTAGAGAAAGCCCTCGCACAGAAACGAAGACCCAACACAGCCATAAATAAATTAAATTTATTAAAAAAAAAAAAAAAAAAGCACATCCCAATCAGACCCGTCCCTCTATGACCTTTGCCCTATTCTGTATTCTCCATTTGAAATTCTCATGTGTTTATTCACTTGCTTATTTACTTTCGTCTCCCTGATATGATCCTGTACATCACAAAAGAGCAGGGCAGTGCCTGGTACCCAAAAGATAACATTTTATTAAATGAATAAACATTTAATACTACTTCATAAAATCCTTAAAATAATCCTATATCATAATTCTTATTTTAGTATTATTTTCTTCGTACAAATAGGAAAACAGAAACAGGTGGGTGAAAACGGAAGATCCAAAGACACCCTATAAACTTTGGATTCAAAGCTAGATTTATTTTTACCCAAAGCTCATTCACTTTCCTGTATCCACACTAACAGTCTCTTCCCAGAAACACCCTTGAAGCTAAGCTGCTAAAATACAATAGTAGCAAGTAAGGAGGATGACACCAAAAATTTAAGAATCAGTTAAAACGTGGAAAGAGCAGAAAGGAGCAAGATACTTTTTTAAAAGTGTCATTTCTGTTTGGGTGTCAGATTAGTCTTACTCCTTTGCACCTGTCAAAACCAGTGATTGACACCATCTTCTTGTGGCTTATGATCCTTGTGTCAAAAATAGAGTATATTAATAGAAAATCTGAGATGTAGTAAGACCAATAGATCAGGAGATGACTCCTATGGAAGGATAGCTGTTTACCCACAGTTCCCAAGAGGAGCAAGTGTGCCATCTCGGTGGGACCCACGCAGGGAAGTACCGGGCTGGTTACAAGGCAGCAGGAGGGGGAGAAACTGGGGGAAAGAACCTTTATTGTGGTTTCTGTGGGAAGAATGGGCAAGGCACAGCAAGCAGGCTTAGGGTTGGCTAGTCTGACCATTCTCAGCAGGCTCTGCTATATAAGGGGCTGTCCTAGGTGTCTGGTACCTGACCTGGTGATTAGGGAAGATGGATAATGGCCCACAGTGCAAAAACCCAATAAAAGAGATTGTGTAAGTGTGAGCTCTGGATTGGCTTGTATTTGCAAAGCACACTCGTGGGCGAGTTGTTTACTATCTCTAGGAATTGGCCGACCCTGGATGGGACAGTCCCTCTAGGGTCAGTAATGTCCCAAATGTCAAAGCATCAGAATAGAGAAAATGAAAAGATATGGTTAAGACATTCCTCAGCTGTGCTTCTGAGATACTGATTATAGAAAAAGCACCCAAACCACATTTTTCATCCACTTGGGTTACAAGTAGTCCCTTGAAACAAATAACAGATTTATATTCAACTGTCTGTTTTTTCCGCAGTTCATAAAATTTGCGTTTTATGTTGAATAGAAGAAAGGCAAAAATGTGTGGTGTGTTTTCTGTGTTACCTTTTTGTAAACTTTCTCTAACTTCTTGACCTTTATTTTCTAAGAGAAGAAAAAATCATTTACTATAACAGGGTGGTCCTCAATCGGGGGCAGTTTTGTCCCCTGAGGGGGCATTTGGCAATGTCTGAAGACATTTCTGGTTCTCACAACTGAAAAGGATGCTGGTGGCATCAAGGGTGCTACTGAACATCCTACAATGCACAGAATAACCCCTGCAACAAATAATTATCTGACTCAAAATGTCAATGGTGCTGAGGTCGAGAAACCCTGAGTGATTCTCAATTCACCTATTTTCTCACCTTTTTCTTCACTTGTTTCTATAGGGATTTGGTGGTTCTTTCTGTTATGACATTAGACAATAAAGCATAAACTTGACAATGAATCCAGATTCTGATTTTTCCCCTTACAATCCACATTCTTCCTGCTCCTTCCCCAAGTTTGGAAATAGAATTCACTCTATGTAATTTCAAGACTTGTATTTAAAACTCAGATGACTATTTTCAAGTCTGTTTTATAATTGCTAAATTACATTAACATGTGTTATCTACTTTTTGAAAAAGAATGAGAAAAAGTAGATGGCAAAGGTCAGTATATGGAAATAACTTACCTATTCAATATTCAGTGAATAAATCTTTTCTGAGTGAGAACTTAGTTTGATAAACCTACAGTACTGAGTGGTGCAGGTGTTACTTAGTTTACCTGAAGCTTTCTTTTCAATACTATTCAGCCTGGATTAAAAGGTGGCACCTTTAGTGTGGTTCTCTAGTTTCTTTTGATAGGACGTGCAGATAGAGTTTAGGAAGTAAAACACAGAGATCACTGAGAACAAGAAAAAAAATCATATCAAAGCGGAAGGGGGACAGTTGAAAGAGGAAGGAATCTAGAATTTGGAAACTCCAGCAAAACAGAATGTCAACTAGAAATGCCTGCGTCTTCCAGATGACACCCGTGAGCTTAGAGATCCTGCTACCCAGCAGGCTATGACACTGGCCCAAAGTTTTTCAACTTAGTACACTGAAGAATTTTTTACTTCTTTTGAGCCTGAAGCTCTAAATTTACAAAGCAAGGCAATGCTAAAATTACATACGTGTGTGTTTGTATGTGTGTGTGTGTAATTTTATAGTATCATCTATTTTTAAAAAGTTGTGTAAACTTGGGTAACTCACTTGAACATTTTAGTTCTCCCATTTATAAAATGATGTAAATCATCACATATTTGAATAGTTTTATAACTGAATTATATGGATACCCATGGGGATATGTTCCACATATGAATTCACTGTGATGGAAAAAACAGGATCATATTTATTAAAAAAAAAAAAAAAAGCAGTGGTTTTTACACCTGGAGGACTTTTTCAAACACAGATTGCTCAGTTCCACCCCCAGTGTTTCTGATTCAATGAGTCTGGGGTGGGGCCTGAGAATCTGCATTTCTAACAAGACGTTGCTGAAACTGCTGGTGCAGGACCCCACCTGGATCTGTAAATGTAGCGATTTCCCATCCATGATGTTATTTACACTTCACCACAACCCTGACCAATAGGTATTATTATTCTCATCTTATACTGTTAGACACTGAAGCTCAGAGATTTAAAGAGGTTAGCTAAGCTCACCCATATGATATGACAAGAAAGAACAAAATGGAACTCTGTCCTGGTACCAGTTTTCTGGAATCCTTTCTTTCCTGTTTGGTATTATCCTACTACTGCATTTGATCGCGCTTTCCTTCTGAAGGAGGAGCTCTGGTCTACATAGCATTTCTTCCATTATTTACAGCAGGTGCTATATTTATGTCTGAGCCAGGCGTTTTCATTCTCTCTTCGTTCATGAATGAAACACTGTCTATGAGTTGAAAAAGTCTCAAGTATATAATAAAGGACAGAATCCAAGTTTCAGAGAGGGTGTGGATAACATTTTTATTACTTATTTTAGACACAGTGGTATTTGGCCTGGTGTCACCTGCTCAGTTATTACGGCACTCTCTTTATTACCAGCTATGGACTTGAATTTCGGAGGCTGAAGCGAAAGAAATTTAAAAGATGGAAGTGAATTAATATTTATTTAATGTTAACTAAATAATTTAAGCTGGACACTTTATTAAACCCACTATTTCACTTGCTTTCAATAAAGAGGACAGAGGGAAATCAGGAGACTATAGTAGTGTACAGCTATGCAGGCAAAGTGATTCTTCATGAAGAATGAACTCCTTAATGAACTAAGAAGAATTTTAGGATGCTTAATATGCTAATATATTTTAATTCAGATTCACATTAAGTAGCAATGAACCATGCTTTCTGCAATATCACCTAGAGAGGCAAAATTATACCTGTTTTCAGAGTTTGGGAGCTCTGTACTTTCCAAGTCTATAGTTTTAAAGCTTTTTAAATATTATATATATATTCATATTTATTTCCAGGCACTCTGCCTACTTTTGTTCTGGTCATTTCATTTTTTTCCCGTTTTCCCTCCTTCACTGCTTGAGTCCAACGCAAACCGTCCCCTTTCAACACACGGTTCTGCTCATTATTTAAGATGGAAATAAGGCTAGAAAGGCATTTTCTCATGCTATTTCTAGGACACCTCAAATTCAGCTTTGCCTTTAGGCCAATTTCTACAGAAAACCCAACCAAAAGCTTCTGGAAAACCTAACCAGTGTCTTCAGCACAAGAAGTTTTAGATTCTGTGTCCCATTTACCAACTTCTCCAGTGAATAAAAAATTGGTTGGACTCTATTGCCATTACAGGACTATCGTAGCAGTAAATTTTATGGAATAACTTAACCATAATTACAAAGAAAAACCCACATAGCAATAAAGCAATTTTAAAGAGTATTTCTCATTTAGACCAAATTTTCTATTCTCGGAAAATGGTCATCTTAAACCCAAGAAGGGTCAGCATGAAAGAGGAAAACAACAGACTGCTGATGTGTTCCTTTAAAAACACTTCTCTTCCCATGAGTGCTTGGATTTTAGGCTGTAAAATGGCATCCTCAAGTTTTATGAGAACAGAAGTCTCTCCAGGGTAATGAGGGTATAGCATGTTTTCTCACTCGAAGGATCTTCCTGGAGTATAAACGTATGATTGTTCTTTCTATGCAAGGTCTCTGTTTGTCTTGCAAAGGCTTATAGTTTGGACAAAGGCACTGAAAGCACAGGGCTCACTATGAAAGCTGGAACTTTAGTCTCCAAATGGATAAATTTATTCTCCGTTTGGTCTGATGGGGCAACAAGTGTGTTGGTTTCTTTTTCTTTCATCATTTGTTTGTCCAAATCTCATGATTAGTTGCTTTAAAAAATCACCTTTTCTATGCCCGTAACTATTTTTCCTCTTTACTCTTCTGATAACTCTTCATTAAACACCTCCTTTGTGTATAGTTCACATTACTACATTTTTTCATCATCATCATACTGAAGCTTAAAGTTGAAATTTCCTTGTCTCCATTAACTTTAACATAAATCCAGATTTTCTTTTTTTAAAATAAATATATTTTATTTATTTATTTATTTATTTATTTATTTATTTATTTTTTGGCTGCATTGGGTCTTCGTTGCTGCGCGTGGTCTCTCTCTAGTTGCGGCGAGCAGGGGCTAATCTTCGTTGTGGTGCGCAGGCTTCTCATTGTGGTGGCTTCTCTTGCTGCGGAGCACGGGCTCTAGGCACACAGGCTTCAGTAGTTGTGGTGCACGGGCTTGGTTGCTCCGCAGCATGTGGGATTTTCCCGGACAGGGATAGAACCCGTGTCCCCTGAATTGGCAGGCGGATTCTTAATCACTGCACCCCCAGGGAAGTCCCAGATTTTCTTCTCGATGCAATAGTCATTTGTTGATTTAACTTGACAATTCATCATCTATTTATAAAGTTTTTACATCCATTTAAAAAAATGTCTGCCTTTTAATAAGTTGTACCACAGAGCTATGGTAGAGATGTAGAAGTGAGTATATCTGTTCCAGCAACACAGAAAATAAAACTAGACAGCAGGCTTCCCCATATACCCTTCTGGTGCTCTGTAATTATCACCTGGGCTTATGCAAGACTAAAGCAAAGGTTCCTCTTGAGTGCTCACGGGCTCTAGGCACACAGGCTTCAGTAGTTGTGGTGCACGGGCTTGGTTGCTCCGCAGCATGTGGGATTTTCCCGGACAGGGATAGAACCCGTGTCCCCTGAATTGGCAGGCGGATTCTTAATCACTGCACCCCCAGGGAAGTCCCAGATTTTCTTCTCGATGCAATAGTCATTTGTTGATTTAACTTGACAATTCATCATCTATTTATAAAGTTTTTACATCCATTTAAAAAAATGTCTGCCTTTTAATAAGTTGTACCACAGAGCTATGGTAGAGATGTAGAAGTGAGTATATCTGTTCCAGCAACACAGAAAATAAAACTAGACAGCAGGCTTCCCCATATACCCTTCTGGTGCTCTGTAATTATCACCTGGGCTTATGCAAGACTAAAGCAAAGGTTCCTCTTGAGTGCTCTAGTGTTGGGACCTGTGCTCTTTGTCTCAATCTCCAACCTTCTCCTGGCATTGAGGCCTGTGGGGTAGCAAAGGGGAGAGAGCAGTGTAGCTTGGTGGTTAAGGGCATGGGTTGTAGTGCCGGACAAACCATTGGTTCAAATCCATGTTCTTTTGCTGCTTAGGTATGTGACTCTTGGCTATTTAGTTACCCCTGGATGTCTTTATTTTTACAAATGGGATTATACAATTTCCTACTCAAAGTATTCTTCTGATTATTAAGCAAGAAAATATGGGTAAAACATCAGGAATAATGCCTGTCTTAGAGAAAGCACTCAATATAGAGTAGCTCTCTGTCATGTATAAGTTACCTGGTTCAATGGCAGTATTGTTTTAATTTATATTATTGACATCTGCTGTGGTCAGAATCATTCTAGAGCTGCCCTACTTCTCCCTTTCTAAATTGATTTCTCCAGGCTTCTGCTGTATTTCTTCCATGACTCAATATGACAAGGAACTAACTTGATGATGGCTGGAGTGGAAGGCAGATTCTAAGTCCTTCCAGAATACATGGTTCTTCTGCAGAATTGATCCCTTCTTAGATTTTTGGTTTTTAAAAAAAAAATAAATTTATTTTATTTATTTGTGGCTGCGTTGGGTCTTCGTTGCTGTGCATGGGCTTTCTCTAGTTGGGGGGAGCAGGGGCTACTCTTCGTTGCGGTGCACGGGTTTCTCATTGACGTGGCTTCTCTTGTTACGGAGCACGGGCTCTAGGCGTGCGGGCTTCAGTAGTTGTGGCACACAGGCTCATTAGTTGTGGCTCGCGGGCTCTAGAGCGCAGGCTCAGTCGCTGTGGCGCACGGGCTTAGTTGCTCCGTGGCATGTGGGATCTTCCCAGACCAGGGGTCGAACCCGTGTCCCCTGCATTGGCAGGCGGATTCTTAACCACTGCGTTACCAGGGAAGTCCCCCTACTTAGTTTTAAAGGGATACTAAAGGGAAAGCTGGGTTTGACAACTAAGTATGAGAATTTTAGAAGGTGGATTAGCTGCAGTGCCTGAATACTGGAATGTAAATGACATTACTTATCCTCACGCTGGTTAGGATCCATCTATATAGAAATCGTCGGGCAGTTCTCCCAATTGGTTGACCCAGCTACTCTTTGAGCAGAGGACTGTACTTTGTCCAATTGAGGGAAACTTAATTTGCAGGTCATGAGAAAATTTAAGGACACAAAGATATTAACGACCTTTGCCATTATCCTGAGCCAATGCCCCATAAATTTCTGGACAGTGAGTGAGGGGAAATAAAGGGCAGACTGGTGACTGGAAAAGTAGAGGGAAGTTCTTTCCTGGTTCTCTTCAAACCTCTCTGGGTCTTAAGGCTCCATCTCCTTTACAAGCCTGTTCTGGTCCTTGTACCTCAGACACTGGGGTTTCCAGGGTTCCTTCCTCACACCAGTGTGGTTCTCACTGCACACACTGGCGTGATCTCATCTATGCTTGGGATCTTTTAATCAATTTATTTATTTAATTTTAAAATTTATTTTTATTTATTTTTATTTTTCTACAATTTTAAAGGTCACTTTTCAGTTAATAGAAAATTTAGGCTGTATTCCCTGTGTTGTACAATACATGCTTGAGCCTCTCTTAACACCCAATAGTTTGTACCTCTCCCTCCCCTATATTGACCCCCCCCCACCCCGCACTGGTAATCACTAGTTAGTTCTCTATATCTGTGATTCTGCTTCTTTTTTGTTATATTCACTAGTTTGTCATATTTTTTAGATTCCACGTATAAGTGATATCATACACAATTTGTCTTTCTCTGTCTGACTTATTTCACTTAGTATAATGCCCTCCAAGTCCATCCATTTTGCTGCAAATGGCAAAATTTCATTCTTTTTTATGGCTGAGTAGTATTCCATTGGATATATACACCACAGCTTCTTTATCCATTCGTCTGTTGGTGGGCACTTAGGTTGCTTCCATATCTTGACTATTGCAAATAATGCTGCTATGAACATTGGGGTGCATGTATTTTTTTGAATTAGTGCTTCTGTTTTTTCCAGACATACACCCAGGAGTAGAACTGCTGGGTCATACAGTTATGCTTGGGACCTTATTACCACTTATATCTCCCTTTCAGACATTTCGTCTGACGCGCATATTCTGAGTTCCAACCGTCTGTTGGGTATTTGCTTGTGAGTTTCGTGGGCTGCTCACCCTCAGTTCACGTCAAAGTAAAACCTTTGTGGGACCAACTCAGCCAGCTGCTCTCCCTGTTGCTGGTAGATTCTCTGTCTTATTACTGTCCACCTATTACCTGGCTGAGAAACGGCAGTCGTCTGTGAGTCAGTCCTTCCTTCCCTCAGCACCCACATCCACTGAAATCTGACAATTTTACTATTTCTTGAATCTGTCTCTTCCAATCTGTATCCTACTTCACTGCATTGCATTATTATTACTGTTATTATTATTGTCATTTATTTTTTGTATTTGAAGTTTTTGCAGTACACATCTAACTAGGTCTATCTTTTACGTAGTCACCAGAGTAGTGGGTCTGAAATGTAAATCTGATCAGTTTTCTCCCAGCCATGGGATAAAGTCCAAACCCTTAAGGTAACACAAAAAGCCTTTCATGATCTGGCACAGGCTGGACACTCACTGTCCATACTTGACGCTCCAGCCATGTAAGGAAGCTAATGGATCTCTGTTGACCTTGTATGTGTCTAAATGGAAACACTGTTGATATTCTGTTGGAAACATCACAGTTTAATTATCAGCAGGGTCGATTTTCACTTTCTGACTAATCATCACTATCATGAGTTAGTCCATAAATCCTGCTACATAGGGAAGATTGAATAACTAGCATATTGGTACTTAATTTCAGGGGTTTATGGTTTAAAGTAATTTCCCCTAAAACAGAGTTACAGACAAGCTTGTAATATGTTAGTCACTTTGTTGGGTACAGATAAAACACTCCAATTTGTATTTGGTGGTTACTATCAAGAGATTTGGGGCATCGGGTTGGGATTGACAGCCTGGTTGATGCAACAGCTAGGTACTCACTTAACAAGCTACTACTCTGCTTGCTTGGAGCGTGGGAAGGAGGGAGCGGGAGCAAACAAATGTTTCTTCTCAAGATGGCCAAATGTCCAAAGTGACTTTTACTCACTAAATGGAACTCAATGATCAGTCAGGGTTCCTGCACAAAGAAGATAACGCACTCAAATTGGGTAATTTCAAGAAAGGATAATAAAGAGGTTATTTTTTAAGAGTCTGTCACTTCATGTTCTTTTTTTTTTTAATTTTTACATTATATTGGAGTATAATTAGTTTCCCAGGTGTACAGCAAAGTGATTCAGTTATACATATACTGCTGAGGGAACGGGTCAAACCCTGGTCAGGGAACTAAGATCCTGCAAGCTGGACTGCAGGGCCAAAAAAATAAATAAATAAAATAAAACGTGGGTAGGATATGAGGAAATATATGGATAGTCGAGGACCCAGGGCTGATGGAGACTTTGTAATGCTTCCTGGGCCTGAAAGAGTCTGGGCAGGGCATGTTGGTAGAATCTAGAGACACAGCAGACTGTGTGGAAAGGGCAACTTAGGAAAATGATCTTCATCCAAGGTATTCAGCAAGCTGGGGTGATCTTCCTCTGACAGGGCTGGGGGAAAAGTGCTCAGACTTCATTCTTCTTTCATCTCCAGTATCTTACTGGTGTTCCCATTGGTAAACCCGTCTGGAAGGCAGAGGGCAAGGGAGCTCTTTGATAAGGTCCATTCAAGTCAACCTTGTGAGACAAAGAGCAGGGTGGGTCTGGTAGAAAGTAGACTGCAAGGGGCAGATGGCAGGAATCTGGCAAAGCCCATTAAGAGGTCTCTGAATTTGCTTTTATCTGAATTGTCATACTTATGTCAACACAGAGGAATATGAACCAAATTGGCCCAGGGAAAGGTTTGCAGTGGGTAGCAATATTCTAGCACCTGCTGCTTTTGACCATAAACTATCCTTCCGAAGACTACTGAAATGGCTTTTACCAGATTATGATGTCTCCAACTACAGGTAAAATAATAGACTGTGTTAAAAACAGAAACTGAGATTGTAGTCATCTGTGAATATGACCGCAAGTGTACCCATGCATCCATCTAGTTATCTCAGGAATATACGTACTTGGGGCATTTTATACTTGTTTATGAATATTCCAAAGGGTTGTTTTGAAGTAATTCACTTGTATCATGGCATGTGGATTTACCTAAAGATTTGCAGTAAACCTTAACATATCTAGATAGAATCAAGACCCTTGTAAAAAATACACTTGTGCATAATGTGTAGAGCTTAGAGAATGAAGGTTTGAATTGAGAGCTATTTGAATGGAAAAACAACCGAAGAAAAAACACCTAGCAGTCTTCTCATTGGCAGGTTTCATTGTCAAGGTCTCAGAAGTCATCGAGGATAGGGGGAGGGTGTTTGTTGGGGGTAGAGTGGGGAATACCGATGTGAACAGCTTTATGGGAAAAGACCAATGGCAAGTCGATTAGGTGAAAGGACTGGAGAGCACACTCCTATCTAAAGAAAAGTCATTGATATTGCTACCTACATCACCTCCTTCTCTATCTTTAGAGTGAAAGAGCAAAGATTATAACTATTAAAAAATAGTGATATGACAGGCAAATTCTATGAAACATTTAGAGAATAGCTAACACCTATCCTTCTCAAACTCATCCAAAATATAGCAGAGGGAGGAACACTCCCAAACTCATTCTACGAGGCCACCATCACCCTGATACCAAAACCAGACAAAGAAAGAAAACTACAGGCCAATATCACTGATGAACATAGACGCAAAAATCCTCAACAAAATACTAGCAAACAGAATCCAATAGCACATTAAAAGGATCATACACCATGATCAAGTGGGGTTTATCCCAGGAATGCAAGGATTCTTCAATATACACAAATCAATCAATGTGATAACCATATTAACAAACTGAAGGAGAAAAACCATATGATCATCTCAAGAGTTGCAGAAAAAGATTTTGACAAAATTCAACACCCATTTATGATAAAAACCCTCCAGAAAGCAGACATAGAGGGAACTTACCTCAACATAATAAAGGTCATATATGACAAACCCACAGCCAGCATCGTTCTCAATGGTGAAAACTGAAACAATTTCCACTAAGATCAGGAACAAGACAAGGTTGTCCACTCTCACCATTATTATTCAACATAGTTTTGGAAGTTTTAGCCACAGCAATCAGAGAAGAAAAAGAAATAAAAGGAATCCAAATTGGAACAGAAGAAGTAAAACTGTCACTGTTTGCAGATGACATGATACTGTACACAGAGAATCCTAAAGAAGCTCCCAGAAAACTACTAGAGCTAATCAGTGAATTTGGTAAAGTAGCAGTATACAAAACTGATGCACAGAAATCTCTTGTATTCCTATACACTAATGATGAAATATCTGAAAGAGAAACTAAGGAAACTCCCGTTTACCATTGCAACAAAAAGAATAAAATATCTAGGAATAGGGGCTTCCCTGGTGGCGCAGTGGTTGAGAATCCACCTGCCAATGCAGGGGACACGGGTTCGTGCCCCAGTCTGGGAAGATCCCGCATGCCGCGGAGCAGCTGGGCCCGTGAGCCATGGCCGCTGAGCCTGTGCGTCTGGAGCCTGTGCTCCGCAACGGGAGAGGCCACAACAGTGAGAGGCCCGCGTACCACAAAAAAAAAAAAAAAAAAAAAAATCTAGGAATAAACTTACCTAAGGAGACAAAAGACCTATATGCAGAAAACTATAAGACACTGATGGAAGAAATTAAAGATGATACAAACAGATGGAGAGATGTACCATGTTCTTGTATTGGAAGATCAACATTGTGAAAATGACTATGCTAACCAAAGCAATCTACAGATTCAATGCAATCCCTATCAAACTACCAATGGCATTTTTCACAGACCTAGAACAAATAATTTCATAATTTGTATGGAAACACAAAAGACCCTGAATAGCCAAAGCAATCTTTTTTTTTTTTCTTTTTTTTTTTTTTTGCGGTATGCAGGCCTCTCACTGTTGTGGCCTCTCCCACTGCGGAGCACAGGCTCCGGACGCACAGGCTCAGCAGCCATGGCTCACAGGCCCAGCCGCTCCACGGCATGTGGGATCTTCCCAGACCGGGGCATGAACCCGTGTCACCTGAATCGGCAGGCGGACTCTCAACCACTGTGCCACCAGGAAAGCCCTGCCAAAGCAATCTTGAGGAAGGAAAACGGAGTTGGAGGAATCAGGCTCCCTGACTTCAGACTATACTACAAAGCTACAGTAATCAAGACAGTATGGTACTGGCACAAAAACAGAAATATAGATCAATGGAACAGGATAGAAAGCCCAGAGATAAACCCATGCACATATGGTCACCTTATCTTTGATAAAGGAGGCAAGAATATACAATGGAGAAAAGTCAGCCTCTTCAATAAGTGGTGCTGGGAAAACTGGACAGCTCCATGTAAAAGAATGAAATTAGAACACTCCCTAACACCATACTCAAAAATAAACTCAAAATGGATTAAATACCTAAATGTAAGACTGGACACTATACAACTCTTAGAGGAAAACATAAGCAGACAGTCTATGACATAAACCACAGCAAGATTCTTTTTGACCCACCTGCTAGAGAAATGGAAATAAAAGCAAATATAAACAAATGAGACCTAATGAAACTTAAAAGCCTTTGCACAGCAAAGGAAACCATAAACGAGATGAAAAGACAACCCCGAGAATGGGAGAAAATATTTGCAAACGAAGCAACTGACAAGGGATTAATCTCCAAAATATACAAGTAGCTCATGCAGCTCAATATCAAAAAACCAAACAACCCAATCCAAAAATGGGCGGAAGACCTAAATAGACATTTCTACAAAGAAGATATACGGATTGCCAAAAAACACATGAAAGGATGCTTGACATCACTAATCATTAGAGAAATGCAAATCAAAACTACAATGAGGTGTTACCTCACACCAGTCACAGTGGTCATCATCAAAAAATCTACAAACAATAAATGCTGGAGAGGTTGTGGAGAAAAGGGAACCCTCTTGTACTGTTGGTGGGAATGTAAGTTGATACAGCCACTGTGGAGAACAGTATGGAGGTTCCTCAAAAAACTAAAAATAGAACTACCGTATGACCCAGCAATCCCACTACTGGGCATACAGCCTGAGAAAACCATAATTCAAAAAGATACAGGCACCCCACTGTTCATTGCAGCACTATTTACAATAGCCAAGACATGGAAGCAACCTAAATTCCATTGACAGATGAATGGATAAAGAAGATGTGGTACATGTATATAATGGAATATTACTCAGCCATAAAAGGAACGAAGTTGGGTCGTTTGTAGAGATATGGATGGACATTGAGACTCTCATACAGAATGACAGAAGTCAAAAAGAGAAAAACAAATATCATATATTAATGCATATTGTGGAATCTAAAACAATGGTATAGATGATCTTATTTGCAAAGCAGAAATAGAGACACAGATGTAGAGAAAAAACATATGGGTACCAAGGGGGAAAGGGGAGGTGGGATGAATTGGGAGTTGGAGATTGACACATATACACTATTGATGCTATGTAGAAAATAGATAACTTATGAGAACATACTGTACAGCACGGGGAGCTCTGCTCAATGCTCTGTGGTGACCTAGATGGGAAGGAAATCCAAGAAAGAGGGGAATATGTGTATATGTATAGCTGATTCATTTTGCTGTACAGTAGAAACTAACACAACATTTTAAAGCTACTACACTCCTATAAAAATTTTTTTAAAAAATCTAAAAAAAACGGTGATATGAGAAATATAGAATGACTCCAAGCAAAGGGTCTTCCTCGGAAATTTCTTTGAAGTCTGAGAACAGGTAGAGTTATTGTATTTTTGTGAAATGGATAAGATTAGAATTGTATGTGCAAAACAGAACCTTCTGGGAAAATATGTTAGATTGATTATAGATATGAAAGCTAAGAGGAAGAATAAAGAAAAGATTTGAATAATCCAGTTTAGAGAAGTCAAGGATAATGGGGAAAAATAAATGTGACCAATTTGAGAAATAATATGGAAAATAGTAAATAAATATTACTAAGAAGTCAATGGTACATCTGGATCTTCTCTTTAGGAATATGTGGCACATGTAATACATTTTGGAGGCATTAGCAAAGAATGGAAAAGCTTTCAACAATAGGTACCATCGCAGCTCCTGAATGTCCTGGTGACTCAAGGCAAGTCTCTGAATCTGTTTGGTACTGGTTCCCTAATCTGTGAAGGACAGAGATGAGATAGGTAATCTTGAAAGATTTTTCTAATGCTAAATTGACATTATTCTAAGTAACCCTGTAGCCTACCATAGATACTACCCTTACGCATTTGTTTAATGAGGTGTAACTCACAAACAGTAAGTTTGTACATGCACAAATCTTACGTGTAAAGCCCCATGAATTTTTATGTGCCTCTGAAATCACCACCAAATCAAGACATAGAACATTTCCAGCACCCCAGAGGTTTCCTTGTGCCCATTCCAAGTCAATGCCCTCTTCTTAAAGGTAGTCATCTAATCTGACATCTATTCTAGTAGATTTGATTTGCCTGTTATTGAACCTCATCAACATGTGTTAATAGTGTCATTCAGGGACTTCCCTGGTGGTCCAGTGGGTAAGACTCCATGCTCCCAATGCAGGGGGCCCGGGTTCAACCCCTGGTCGGGGAATTAGATCCCTCATGCATGCCGCAACTAAGAGTCCACACGCCGTGACGAAGATCTCATGTGCCACAACTAAAACCTGGAGCAGCCAAAAGAAATAAATATATATTTAAAAAAATAGTGTTATTCAAAATAGTGGTGTGGTGTTACGCAACTTTATGTGGTCTTTGTGTTTTATGCAAAGGTGGTTCCTGTAATTTTATTTATCTTGCTGAAAGCTACTTGGGTAATTTTCTTCCAAGTGAGACTATCCTCCCTTCTCAAATAGGACTGTCCAATTTTCACTCAATATCAGGATCCAGTTCAAGTTCACTGTCTCTGTGGAGCCTTTTCATAACTATTCCAGTTCATATTATTGCCTTGTTTTCCGACCTCCATGTAGTTCTTGGGCTATAGTACTTAGCAAGGACATTAATCATACAGTACTTCAAATTATTTAACTGTTCCACATATTCGTAATGTCTTCTTTCCAAAAAAATTGCATGTGCCAATGAAAAGACAGATTGATCTGTTACTTTTTAAAATCCCAGAATAATGTAAATACCACTGAATAAAAATGAGTGACCCTATGCATGTATGTCTGTTTTTCTCTCAGTGAAACATAACCACTGTTTCCGAACGTAGGCTCTGGGGTCAGATAGCCTGAGAGTAGGTTGGGGCGACCTTCTACAAGCAGTGGGCTCATGAGCAATTATTAAGTCTTGATTTTACCATCCTTAAAATGGAGTTCATGGCAGCATTTACACATGTATATACAGTGCTCAGCGCTTTTTGTCTGGACTAGGATTTTCAATCTTATTCAATCTTAGCTATTGGAAAACCATCCTTTATATGTTGTCCTATCACATTTTATCTAAATGTTCTGGTTTTAGGATTGAGCTAGTGAATTGTGTTTAAATGCTTGTCCCTCAGAAAATTGTTTCAGAGTGACACCTTTTAGATGATCAGTGAAAGAAATAACTTTCTTTCCCACTTAGGCCCCTATGTGTTGGTTTTAATCCATGCTACTAGCAGGAATTGCTTACATTCTGATGTAGCATTACCTGGGCTCCTAGTAGTTGCCAATGCTGTGATAGGTGTGTTCGTGCAGTATTAGTTTTTTAGTAGATGACCTAAGTCCTGGGTAACAACTTAACGGGTATGATATAAAATATCACTATCCAAATATCTAGAGTCGTTTTTTCTAAAAGGCTTTTTTTTTTCAGTAAAATCTTTGAAACTAATAAAATTAGAAGTAAAATATCAGAAAAAAAATCAAACTATGTGTTTTTCCGAGTGACTTTTAAGCACTTTCAAACTCAAGGAAATGAGATATTTAGTTGTATCCAAAACTATAGTAATGAGTATACAATTTGGCTGAAAATTTTCTAGAGGAAATTAGAGGAGCATATATTAAAAATTAATGCAATTCTTCTTTTAAGGATTATAATGGAAATGAATCTTATTCTTGCCTACGTATATTCTTAAAGTACTGACTTTTTTTTTTTTAAAGAAGATGTTGGGGGTAGGAGTTTATTAATTAATTTATTTATTTTTGCTGTGTTGGGTCTTCGTTTCTGTGCAAGAGCTTTCTCTAGCTGTGGCAAGCGGGGGCCACTCTTCATCGCGGTGCACGGGCCTCTCACTGTCGCGGCTTCTCCTGCTGCAGAGCACAGGCTCCAGACGCGCAGGCTCAGTAGTTATGGCTCACGGGCCCAGCCGCTCCGCGGCATGTGGGATCCTCCCAGACCAGGGCTCGAACCCGTGTCCCCTGCATTAGCAGGCAGACTCTCAACCACTGCACCACCAGGGAAGCCCAAAGTACTGACCATTTTATATTGAGCCTTGAGATGTAGGTTGAGGGAAAGAAGAAGCACATCTCCACACAATGATGTGGTCACAATACAGGGTGCAAACCTGTGCCATGGATCTCTTCCTAAATCAGCCTTATGCTCAAGTCTGTGTACCATTACACAAACAAACAAACAAAAAGAAAAACAAAAACCCTTTTCCTTTTTCATGGACTTTCAGATGAATGTGGCTTTCCTACCATATTAAAGCTAATTGAATTCTGACATAATACTCCATTCTTCTCTTCTGTTCCAATTCCTGGGTATTTATATAGCAATTTTGGTCATATTTTGGTAATGATGTAGATTTATGGAGGATTATAACAGATGATTCATACAAAATCTTTTTTTTTCTTTCATTTCTGGAATCCTCTTGGCATGACTTCCAAAACTCAGCCACTAATAGAACATAAATACAGAGTGGCTATGTTTCTATTTCTAGAGAAGAGTAGAGTAACTATAGTACTGAGGTCCTGGGGGTGGTTGGATTTTGGTACTTCCAGATTGGCAAAACATACTCATTTGAAACTTTTTAGGGTCATGTTCATTCTGTGTTTACCTTGGTGATTTGTCAGAACATGGCTGGACTTTGGCAACTCTGTTTACATATACATTTTATATTTTTTCCTTTAAATTTTTCCTACATTTTTTGGAGAGATTCATTTGTGTTCTAAAAACATTCTGGGAAAGTTGAGAATGAACAGGTCTAGAGCAAACATGTAAAACTTCTAGATATTGTTTTTGTTCAACTTGCTGACATTTTCAAAACTCTCTCTCTAAAACATTTAGCCCTTGCTGTCTAGATATTCACTAGGTAACATGGTATTAAAGTTGGAACTAGACTGCATTTTGATATTCTTGCAATGGAAATAAATCTTTTGTATTTAAGAGAGAGAAGGATCTGTCCCAGTCTGTGAAGTAATACAGAAAAAAAAAAAAAAAAAGACTACACCAACCTGAATATGTAAGTTTAAACTTGTCACTTAAAAGTGTTTATTTTACTTTTTAATCTAAATTTGGAAACAGCCAATAACCAGCTTCCTTCATGTTTGCAAGGGAAAACCAACTTACCTTTTTTAAAAACCGAGATTTATAATCTTTTCAACATTTACCAAATCTATACTCAGAGCCTGCTATGTGCCAGATGCTTTGTTAAGACCCAGAGACTTAGTGGTGAGCAGAAGAGATGCAGATCCTACTCTGGACTCCTGGAGCTTACAAAAGAGAGTCACACATTTTCTTCATGTCTTTTTCTTTTGCAAAGCAATTTACACACTAATTACATATAATTGACTTTTCAATATAATATGTGTATATGTATGTTCTTAATTATATCACATAAATGATGACTGATTCAAGCATGTAGTGATTCAAAATATTATACTTAACTTTTATGAAATGTTCTTTATAGAAAAGAAAGCTCTATATTAATTCTGTGTTTTTGAATGTTTACACTTTATTGTTGTCAAATAAAGATACAAAAAATTGCTAAATAATGCCGTCTATAAATATTCATGACAAGACAGAAAGTATATCAAAACTGTATTTTAAATACATACACTTTTTAATCAGAGGCAGACTCTAAAATGATAATTAATATAGCTGGCATTTGCATCAACAAAGGACATCTTTGTATAGAGGATGCTTTTATCAAGTTAAGCACAATTATAGCACATGTGGATGCTGGATAATTAAAATAAATTTTGCATAAGAGTTTACTTTAGAAATTGACACGGAAATATTTTCATTTCCATATGCTTTGAGTAATTGTATTTTAATATCTTTTTCTTCTGAGAAGTAGTTACTTCATTTATTTTTTATGAGAATTCAACATATTTAAATTTGTTCTTTTTCCAGATATATTAAGGAGCTAGTAGATACTGTAACTCTGATCTATATTTATTCCCAGCTGAGCCATATTTAACCATGTTTGCTATTATATTGGTGGACTGGGCTTGGTTTGGGTGTTACATTCTTTAATTTCTGGGTCTCTGTTGACAAGGTCGTGAGTGTTACATTTTATGCATGTCTGCTTGGTAGACTATGTAAGGTGCCACCCGGTTCCCTCTTCTGGATTACAGGAATTACTCTCTTAGCTGCTGGGAGTGATGTTGGAAGAAGGCCATCAGCTAGCAGCCCTTTTTGGGGACTGTGTCAAACTCCCTGCCCTGAGCAGCCCACAGCCAATGGCTGAGAGCCATGGGTACGAAGGCCCAGGTGGTCTCCGCAGCGCCATCTGGCTCTGGAGCTCCTGTGGGATCAGCCGAGGCTGTTGGGGGGTTGGGATTGCAGCGCAGGTCAATTTCTCTGCTACCTACTGCTCACTTCCATAGGTGCTGATGCCAAGAGCATGCCCAAAGGAGCCCTCCGTCTCAGAGGGGGCTGCCTGGGAAATTCAAGCTGTGAAATCTGCCCAGAAGTCAATGTCTTGATTGCAATTGCATACTGACAGGAAGTTCTAGCAGCTATTACTACATTGACATTTATTCTGGTCACTGAGTTGATGTCAACAGGCGTGAAGATAGAGCATCTTGATTTTGCTCAAATTTTCTAACTCTCTATAACAATCAGCTTCTTCATTTCATCATGGTTACTGATGAATAATATGGCAAGTAGCTCATCAGAAAAATAAAACATATCTATAGTAATCACATTTTTCTTTATTGACAGTCTACGTGCTCTTTTGACCTGCAGATTGAGCAGGCTGCGGTCTGCTTTTAAACAAAGGAAAAGATGAAACAGACGCGCTGGAACTTCTGAAACAGCTGTTGCCGCGGAAGATGCTTCTTTTGAATTTTACATGAGGACATTTACTCCCTCCTGGACATTGCAAAGTACAGGAGGGACTGAGGTAGCTGTAAAACTCCTAACTCCCCTTCCCCAGCTGAATGCACGGATCGCTGTTTGGCATCTATTAGAAAGTAACGCCTCTGTAGCAAAGCAAGGAAAAGTCTGTGAACTATAATTGCTCGCTGCAAACATGTTTGATGATTAGCACAATCTCTCAAGCAAGCTGTAAAGAATAGAAACTGCACTTAGGGAATGAATATAGCAATCCCGCCGTTTCCCTAGGCAGTTTTTCCAGGTGCAATGTCCGTTCCTCTCAAACAAAACCTACGGTTTCGGAATAGAGTGAGCCGTGCGCATGGATCAGTGGTAAACCCAGAGAAGTGGGGCTCATCCAGGAGAAACAAGATGAAAAATTCAGCCAGAGACAGAAATCTGGACGTGCACCAAACAACTTTTCATCAGCGTGTCTGTCTGGGAGGAAACATTTTCCAGTGGCCTCCTTCCTTGTTTCTTTCGAAGTGAGCTCAACTGCAGTGTCCCCAGGCGCTGTCACTGGCGAACTGCTTGAGGCACAGAGAAACATGGATAAGTGATGCTGTTTATTTAAGGTATCTTACATGCTCCTCCCCCTCAAGTCATTGTCAAACCTAATGAAAAGCCAATTAATTCTAGCAAATTTCTCTGCAGTCCACGTGGAGATGTGAGGTTGTGATTTTCCTAATGGTGCAGGACTCGGGGTCAGGTGGACAGGGCAGATGTAGCGGGGAGAAAGCACTATGATACAGGCTGATCTCTGTTAGGGAAAGGGCAGAATTTTTGGAACCCATTAACTGCTGTCTCTCATTCATTTAATTTGTTACTTATGTGCCTTCCAACTTCAACTGTGGAGGCCTTGAAGGCACAGCTGGAACAGGCCTGGTGCCAGCAGAGAGCACATCCCTGAGTCCAAAGCCACCTGTCCACCAGAACTGTACAAACTCGGCTTCCAGATGCTGGCCTTCGTCTCAACCTGATGCTCTTTGGCTTAAGCGGATAAACTGCCCTTATCAGGTAGGAACAGTTAGAGGTCAGAGACAATGAAAACACACAGGGCTCAAGGGCACCGCACCAAGCCGTGTTTACAGGAACAGGAAAGCTGGTGAGTCATCTTCTGTTTTTAAATGGGTGCTACCAAGAATTTATACGCGCACATTTCCACTTCATGCATTTAAATCGAACGAGCGTTACATATGAATGTGTTCAGAGGATGGACAGAAGGCTGCTTACCAGCATTAATTACATTATTAAATATATTATATAACTATCATAGAGTGATTTCAAAAGTCTCATGAGAAGGTGGGGATTTAGAAAGATATTTTGCCGTAGCTGTTTCATTTTTAACTACCTGGCTGGGCAATAGGGGGCCTGTTCCGTATTCAGAAGGCAGCAGGGGAGCTGAGGGTCACCGTCATCAATATTCCTGAATTACAGCAAACCCACTGCAAGTGGCAGCTTGTTAATAGGCCATGATGCAGGCTCTAGCCTGAAATAATGGAAAAGAAGCAGGGCTCAAGGAGGAGAGAAAGGAAGAGAAGAGCAGTGATGCTGGTGGAGAATCCAGAAAGGGCTGTGTAGTTTTCTGAATGCTCTGTTGCTCTCCTTCCAGTGTGGGGGCTCCACGGATGCCTTTAAAGTTATTTCATCCTGCTCCTTTGCAGGGTCACTCAATTTGTCATCAGCAAACTGGATGAGCATGCCTTCTGCATATTCGTTCAAGTGATGTAAATATTGAACAGAAAGGGACCTATTGGTATGTGTCAAGGAATCTTCCTCTGGGGTGACACTGTTCCATTAATCCGTGTTCTTTGACATGGTTGTTAAATTATAAGTCCTACTAATTGCTTTAATTCAACTTGCATTTCTTATGTTACCTATGAGACCAAGACTTGCTGCGTGACTTGCCGAATACACTTTGCCATTTTGCCAAGTCAGCAGAGTACAGTGAGAAAGCACAGACTTTCAAGCTAGCGCGCCTGGGTTTGAAGCTGGGCTCAACTGTGTACTATTAGCTGTAGGTCCTTGGGCCAGTTACTTAACTTTTTGTGCCTTAGTTTCCTTACTGGTAAAGATGATAGTGTATCCCTCGTAGGGTTTCCGTGTGTATGAATGAGATGTATTAATGTGCATTCCGAGAACAGTGCTGGGTCTGTAGTCAGTGCTGCCAAGTGTTTGCTGTCATCAATGTCACCATCATCACCAAACAAATGGTGACCTGTCATAACTTTTTGGTATTGGACCTGCATTGCTCCCCGAGATCACTGTTCATTTCAAGGAGCGCACAAAATAAAAGTTTAAAAGTCAGTTCTAGAATTTTCCTGCAAATCATCCCTCTTTTACAGCACAAATTATATGAACTAGGAAATGCTCAATGGATATAAAATATGTAGTGAATATTAGATATTTAAACTATGTGTTCTCCCAGAAGAGGGCATTAATAGGTTTTTCTACCAGTAGCTAAGGTTGTCACAATTGGGGAAAAGCATATGGTTCTGCCACAGCGCTGTGTGTCCTTAAGTAGGTTACTTCACCTCTCTGAGCCTCAGGTTTTAATTTTTTTCTTTGTCTTCTTATGATATAAGAGTGAGAATATAAATTTATTGTATTCGTTTATTCCAAGGCAGTATATTGAGTAACTGATATGTATCTTACGTAATCTAGGTCCTAGACACGTTTTATTCACGTTGAATAATGTGAAAGTCTTTGCTGTGACAACAAATAGATATAAAAATCATCTATACATTAAGTGATAAAAAGCGCTATAGGAATATAAAGCAGAATAAGGGGCTTACGAGTGATGTGGAGCGAGGGGCAGCAGATATGATAGCTTTTCTGACAGTGGATGTTCGCATATTTGAAAATTCTTAGTCATATATAACGCTATGAATTTTTGGAGTGGAACTGAAAGGTGAGGAAATCTCTTTTAAAACTGTCCACAGGCACTTGAGGGTCTTCCCCAAGTATCTTCTTCTTGGGGCTCCCATAGCGCAGCTTGTGATGTGCTAGGGGCTGCTCACCTCCAGGGAAGAAGCATGGATGACCAGGTCCTCAAGAAAAGGGCATGTGCCCATGTTTTCATGGCTTCAGTATCCCTTCATGGGAAAAGAAGATAATGATGCTTGTAATTATTTTATCAGTGAATTGTTTGCTTTGAAATCATTCAAAATAAACTCACTACTGGAACTACCAATATTTTCCATGTCGACACTTTCATTCTCACCTTGAAACTCCTTAGCTGAAGTATCAGCAATGGACCGGGTTACTTTCTTTTTACCCTTCAGAACTTTCTTCAGAGAAGTTGGAAATGCCCTTGGGCCTCTTCCTGTGCTGTAGCTTAGAAAGAGCCCCGTGCGACCAGAGACCGTGGCAACCAACAGTGATTTCTGGGCTATTTGAAATACTTCATAAAAACTCCGGGAAACCTGACACCTTAAGTGCTGCAGATGTGATCTTAACATAGGGCTGCTGCTCACGTGGCAAAGCCCTGTGCAGCGCAATTGGATTTGTTCCTCAAGAAATGGCAGCAAGGCGCTGAAATGATTCATAGGCTGAGCTTCGGTCAGAACTTGTAGGATTCCAAATTGTCCATGACCGGTACAAAAGACCCCTTGCTGACCAGTCCTCCCAGCATTCTTGGGGCCATTTCATCTGTTTTGCCTGTCCTTATTCTTTTACAATTGAAGAGCTCTCAATGTATAAGTAAAAAGTGGAAGTTGGACCGGGAGATTGGACCTGAACTTAGGTCTGTTTTCTTTATTTGCTTCTCAAATGGGCTTGTCTGAATTTCGAACCATGTTAGTTTGCTTACTTTGGCTGAATTTCTTTCTTTGGTTGATTAATCCTTGATATTAGATCATAGTTTGTACAAATATCATTTTCAATGATTTCCAAAGAGATCTTTCAGGGAATATTCCTAGCTTTCAGGGAACATTCTGGGTTTCCCCTCCAAATTTATAAGCCTTGTCAATATTACCCAGGACTCGGAGGTCTGAACAGGCCTCCCATGTAGTACGTTCTCCTGGTTTTACCCTTTGCATGTGCTCTATGGAATAGACCCTGGGCTTTTAGATTCGACAGGGACACTAAACCCTGTTTCGGCTTAATATTTCTTATGCGTGTAGTTGGACAGATGAATGATATAAAATCATTGCTGCCGACTTTATAAAGTTTAAAGTTCTCTTATGTGAAGGAAATGTTTTAAAATACTTTAAGGTCTCAAATTTGCACAGCACTTGAGTAAGTCACCACCACCTCTAGCCCACCTACTCGGGTTCAGTGCTGTTTTTGAAAGTGCTTTCTATTTGGATTTTCAAAAATGCAAGTGGGATGAGGCAGAGTAAAGAGTCATCATCTGTTCTCTTCCAGGATAAGATTACGCGATAGTTGCTTAGGAGATGTCCCACGCAGACTATGTGCGTTCGTGTGTAAACGTGGATTTGAAAAATCTCCATAGATATACCCTGTGTCAGAGAGGTCGAAAATTCGTGGTCTTGGTTTTTCCCAAAAGCGTACTGGCAAGCTTGTGGGTGATAGGAATGTAAACAGTGAAACAGACCTCCTGCCAGTGGTGATCAGAAAAAAGAAGAATGGATGCCTGGCACCCAAGGTACTGAAAGGCAAAACTAAGTGGAAAATGTCCCAGTAGGCACCTGTGTCTGCCAGTGCATCGTGCGACTCTGCTTCTCTTTCTGTGAGTTTCCTGTTAACATCATCAAATATTTGTAACTTACCTCCTCCCTTTTCAGAACTGTCAGTTGATTCTATTCAATACTGAGTCATTTGGTGCTAAGTCCCCAGGTCCTCTGTTGGTGCTCTGGGAGAGATAGGATGTTCTGATTTGGGTCTCAGCAATGCCTCTGTGGCTAGTCCGTCCTTACCCAGGTATTGGTGATGTTGAGAGATAGAGAAACAGGGGACAGAGTTTGCAGAAGATTTCCTTTCTCTTCTTTTCCTGGAGCGGCTACAATGAAGATAAGATAAACCAGCAACTCCTGTGCAAGGCATTCCCAGCTTCTCCAGCGGTGGAAGAGTGCTTCTAAAAGTCAATGACAGAGGGAGGGCCAATGCCTATATCTGCTCCTGGTTAAACTTCCCTTAATTTCAACTCCAGCAGCCTCTATACTCTGTCCCTTGTTTGCACTCAGTAAAAAAGCTTCTCTCTTACAAATGTTTAACCTGCAAACTTTACAGGTATGAAAAACCCTACAGAGCCCAGCAGAAAAAACTCACCTCTTTGAGGGCCCAACACCCAGTGGCGTCAGGGGCTGCTTGTTGAAGGTTGCTTTGAAAGTTCAAGCAAATAGATTGAGAAACAGCTTTTTGAAACCTAACAGATTCTTAAATAGATCGTAACTAGATTAGAAGGAAAATCCCCAAGAAGCTATCTTTAAATTACTTCGTGTATAGTGTCCAAGAAATTTATGAAAGTTCATAATCCATTTCTCTCTCCCTCCTACCACCCTTCCTTCTCAGATTCCCTTATTTGATTTATCCTCGTAATTGTATAAATGAGCCATTTTCCTATTCTGTTAGAATGTCTATGAGATGATAAAGAGAAAAAGAAGTTAATCAAATGGAAGAATTTGTGGGGGTATATTAGGTTCAGAAATAAATTATTTCAACATGTGAGGTTTTTATTGGGCTGCCAAAGAAAATCCATGCAGTAGGTCACAAGAATAGAATCAGTAGCTGGTAGGCTTAAATTTCCTGGTTTAGAAAAACTTAAGATGGGTGTTCAGCTATGACGTTTTCTAAGTTGGGTGGTTTGGAGTAGAGTATGTACTTACAAGTATAATTTCAAAAGATAGATTTTTGGCAAACTTGATTAGAAGTGAATTTAACATTATTAGTCTTTGCGTTAATAAATGATGTACTGTATTTGACAATATTTTGTTTTAATATTTTAAATTATAAATACTGAGCTAGAAGAGAGGAAATTGAATTATAGTAATAATTTTGTCACTAACAGATAATGTAATTGGGGGAAAATTCATTTAAATTGTAGGGCCCTCAGTTTACCAAAGATGAAAATTGTAATGTCTACTTAGATACTTTCTAACTTTCCAGATCTAAGATTCACCCCAAGCAAAGTGGAGGTATCGCTTCAGGTCTGTCCTCTGATTTCCAATCAAATTTGGTTAGAAATAATACCACAGTTCTGGATGCTATTTTGTTATTACAAATCTGTGCTATCACTCAAGTAAACTTTTGCTCCTTTAATAAAAGTCTGAGGGCTGTTGGTGCTATGAATAAGGCACATGAACGGCTACAAACTCATAACTTCTCAGGGTTTTCCAGGGAAGATTACATTGATTTCTGTTGTAGGCAAGAAATACTTTCTGCGTGATTTTGAATTATATGATATTTTTGTTCTTGTTTTACATTTCTAAAAATCTAGGTTTGAAAATACAATAGGCTTCCAGCACAAATAGTAAAACAAAATTAAAAAGCTTCATTAAGTTGGTCATGGTAATCAAGAACAAAAAAAGAAGGAGATAAAACTTCAGGATCCATAAAAAGTTGCAGTTTTTAATCCTTTTGTGAACTATAGACTTAGCAAGTCTGAGAAGAGCCTTGGAAACCCTCTTACTGCAATAGTCATCAGAATGCATACACACTTACATGCAGTCTCAAGAGAGTCAAAGGCAAAAGAACTACTTCAGGGCTTTCTGCGTCCCAATAGGTGGTCTCTCCGTTTTGGTCTTCGCAGTAATCTTTGCCATCTGTGCTGCGGCATTAGGAGGGAACTAGGGCAGATGGTGACAACTCTTATTATCCGAATAAGGGAAGAGCATAGTGGCCCAGATGAAACAAAATGATGGATGATTCTCAGATCGTTTCTCTTTGATCTTGTAAGGCTTCTTTTAGCTTCTTTTGCTTTGTGTTTATGTTGGGCTTCTTGAGAACACACTAGTTGTTGGTTAGCCATATTTGTGGTGAGTTGCTGGGGCAAAGCCAGCTTGAATTTAAAATATGCTGTGGATGGTCTACAAAGTGTACGCAGTATATGGGGGTAATCACGAGCTTTCAACAGGTTTTTATGTATTAATAAGCATTTGCTCCAAGGAGAAATCTGAGCACATTAAAAAGATTTGCAGTAATTTCCACAGAGATAGATACATTTTACCACAGTGTGTGCATAGACTTCGGAGGATGGCTACAAATTCCCCTTCCAGATTTTTCACATCTTAATAATGTTCTATATTTGGAGGTGTATTCTGCCCTGAAATCACATGGGAGAGAACAAAAGAAAATGTTCGGTCTCTGTCCCCTCTCTCTTCCCCAACCACCGTTTATTTTTCCCTCCATTTCTCTGTGGTCACTTTCTCTTCTTAACTTTTTTTTTTTTTTTTTTTTTTTTTTTGCAGCCGCTCCGCGGCACGTGGGATCCTCCCGGACCGGGGCGCGAACCCGCGTCCCCTGCATCGGCAGGCGGACGCGCAACCACTGCGCCACCAGGGAAGCCCTCTTCTTAACTTTTGAAGACAGTTTTTGTCTGGGTCTTACTCAGTGTGTTGTTCTGGAGGATTCTTGGGGACACCCTAAAAGAAATGCTGAGTCTGATTTTTATTAGGGTCAGAGCCGAGCAAAAATTTTTAATAAATGAAACCATTTGTAAGGGTTTCTCTTGCTAATGCTTATCTCATTTATTTCACTGTTACAACAACATTCTCTGGTAGGTATTATTAATAGTGTTTTATGAAATGTAAATCAGGACCCTAAGGGGCTGAGCAGATTGTCCCCTCTGCCCCAGGTTGTAAGGGCAGAGCCAGGTCCAACTAACTGCTCCTCTACATTCCCTTTATGTATCTTTACCTTCAACTCCAAGCCGGGGCATACTAGCTGCCCAATTAATATTTAGTGAAAGTTGCTTGAAGGATAGAGTTACCTTCAAAACTGAGCTAGCTTCCTGGTGTGGCATCTAGCCGAGCATCCTGCAATTCATCATCCTCTACTCTTGTTACTGGGTCCAAGCTCAGATTTTGCAGCACAACAGGTCAATAAATTGAGAGACCAGTTGCTGCGGCATGGAATAGCAAGTTTATTCAGAAAGCCAGCAGACCTAGAAGATGGTGGACTAGTGTCCCAAAGAACCATCTTACTGGAGTTTGAATTGAGGCTTCTTTTATAGTGAAGGGGGAGGGGGTGTCGTTGTTTGTTGCGGACTTCTTAGTGTTGGAATCTTTTGTTCTTGGCAGCTGTCCACCTAGGTCAGGCCACGGTGTTCCTGTAAGACTGCAACAAGACAAAGATTATTCTCTGTTCTGCAACTTTTTATCTCTGTATGAATGAAAAGTGTTATACCTTTAAAGGTTGGAGCCTTGAGGATGGGCTATCCTGTATATTTCAGGCTCTGGGCAACATTCTTGTAGCAAAAGCAATAGAATACAAAAGTAACAGATATAATATGGAGTCAGTTTTGTTCTTTCCTATTACACTCTGGACTGGATAATGAGCTTCAGTGATCTTGGAGGTAGAGTGGTAGACTAGACAACCCCAGCTAGAAACTTCATGTCCTGGAACCTGTAAAACTGAATGACTTCCTCACTAACAAACAGTCTTTGAAGTTGTAGATATAATGATTTAAGAAGTCCACGTATGCCTTTCAGATAATAACATGTCTTTCAATCAGATAATAGAAGATCATTTTAAAAATACACCAAAGAATAGCTGAGCCATTTATATATCCTGGTATAATACAATCTTAAGAATATTTTGCTAGAAATATCTTGAAGAATTTAGGAAATATTACATGTTGACATTTTAGAAAGACACAAATACTTTTTTCTCACTAATGGTGATTTTTTAATCCTGGAAAACATTCAAGTAATTGCCCCCAGCTTTCATGTGTCAGTGAATATTCAAAGCAACATTCTTATGTCTGACATTTAGTTCGGCTTTATAATAGTATCTATGTTAGAAAGTTCTAGAATGATTTCCTGTTATGTTTTGAAGCCAAAAAATTTCAACAATGCTATAATTTTTAAAATTTGATAAGTTTATTTATCATTGGCCATTTCTATTATTAGTTCAAATCTTAAATCTCTTTAATTTTTCAATATTTATGTAAATAATGGCATACACTGAGGAGGTTGCCAGGCTTGGGGTTCTTGAACATACTGAATCCTTTATCACATTCTTCTTGCCCTGGTTTTTGATTGTCTGTCTGGATTAAAAGATCAAAAACAAGTGAAAACTACAAGTGAGAGACTTTTCATAATTCTATTGCTGATGAACTATGTTTCTTTGTTTAAATTCCTGCTCTTTAATTAATGAATTGGGCAAAATCCTTGCCTAAATGCTGAAAGGACTAAAGGTGAGAAATACAATTGAAAACAAAATTCCTGTCTATGGATAATTTTATGTAAGATTCAAAGTGATGTCCTCATATCATTTACCCCTTGGATGGTCATTTCAGGAGGTAGAGTTAGGGGATGGGTACCATAAGTTGAGCTTACTGGCTTCTAAACCAGGAATTAGAGTTAGATCTGTCTAAGTTATGGAAAAAGTTAGATCTCTCTAAGGATCTGGAAAAAGCTTGAAAGCCAGGGATCCATTCATATTCGCTTCAGACTGCAGGGTACTGGCGAATGTTTATGGCTTGCTCTGTTGGCTCTAATCTCCTCTAATTTCCTCTGACTACATCTCCCACGACAGAGAGCCTACCCAGACATTCCAGGCTTTTCTTAAAGGTTGGTAAGACTGGGGGAGCAGGGATAAAGAGGCAGTCACAGGTGTAGCATATGGAAGACATGTGCCATGTTGCTCTGCTATGTTTTGGGGAGAAGGGGATATGAGGACAGGCTTAAGAACATCTTCCCATATATTATGCATGGGACCCAGTAAGCAAGCTATGTTATGTCCTGATGTCTCTGTTGTTCTGAGCTTAAGGAAAACGTGCACAAACACTGTAAGGGAAGGTAGTTCATAGGATGGTGATCTGTCTATGCTGAGTAGGTGGCTAGAAGAGAAGTCAATGAACTATTTTGGGGAAAAGGCCAAACCTGGGATTCAGTCCCTCTCTAGACTATGCAGATGCAAGCTCCTGCTGACACCTGGGTCTCAAGTAACCCCAGGTTACTGAAGTTTTTTACTTTTAAAGCACTTTCTAGGCTATTTAGAGACCTTGGTGATTTGATGATGGTCCTCAATACTATTGTTCATTGTTTTAATACAATCATTTTTTGCCTAAAATGACGTCTCCTGAGCAAAGACAGATGCAGGTTTTCTGGACCTCACTGCTTATAATTTTTGGAGCCCCCTTTAAGAAAAATAATATAAAATTACAAATACAAAATAAAGTACAAAAGTGACCAATTCTTTAGAACGCGGAAAGAAAGCATAGTGCATCAGAAAATTTAAAAAGCTAATAATCACCACAAGCGTAATAAATTCAGAAAAATAACACAGTATTTGTATTGATAAACTGCCTGACACATTTCTACAATGCTTTTTTCCCCTTTTATTATTTTTGGCTCCATAATCTCTGATTCCTTTTTTTTTTTTTTTTTTAAAGACAAGTTTTTAGAGCAGTTTTAGGTTTGTGACAAAATTGAGAGAAGGGTGCAGAGGTTTTTCCTATACCCTCTGCCCCCCCATACATTCACAGCCTCCTCCATCATCAACATCACTCATCACAGTGGTGTTATACATTTTTTACCAAGGGTGAACCTCATGGACACATTATAATCACCCAGAGTCCACAATTTAGTTTAGGGTTCAGTCTCGGTGTAGTACATTTTATTGGTTTGGGCAAAAGTATAAGGACATATATCCATAATTCTAATATCCTACAGATTCTTTTCACTGCCCTGAAAATCCTCTGTTCTCTGCCTATCCATCTCTCCCCTCCCATCCCCTGGCAACCACTGATCATTTCACTATTTCCATAGTTTTGCCTTTTCCAGAAAATCATGTACTTGGAATCATACAGTATCCAGACTCAGATTGGCTTCTTTCACTTAGTAATATGCGTTTTAGGTTGCTCCATGTCTTTCCATGTCTTGATGGCTCATTTCTTTTTAGTGCCTAATTGTATTCCATCGTCTGGATGTACCAGTTTTTTTTTTCCATTCACCTCCTGAAGGACATCTTGGTTGCTTCCAATATTTGGCAATTATGAATAAAGCTGCTATCAATATCTGTGTGTAGGTTTTTGTATGTATATAAGGTTTCAACTTTTTTGGGAAAATATCAAGGAGCATGATCGTTGGATCGTATGATAAGAGTACATTTAGTTTTTTAAGATTCGATTGCTTCTTTACATGACAATAATTTTCTAATGTCATTTTCTATGGAGAGGGTGATTCAGTCTTTTCTCTTACATGGCTGAATGAAATTTGTTTTTTGTCATTGAGAGTTAGGATGCATAAAACAGGAAATTTCATATGCAGATGTACTTCCTGCTTATAGCTGTGTTAAAGGTTTGTGTCCTACAGACAGAGGGTCTAATAAACTCTATGTCTCATGGTTGTCATCAAAAAAAAAAGTTCAGTGTGCTTATAATTGTTTGCTCTGCGTCATCAAGTGTATTTCTGTCAGGAAAGAACTTCCATTTAAGGCATACTAAAGTACCATTTCCTCTGTGTACAATGTTACAGGTCTGATGATCAGAAGAGTTTTCTGCAGATGAGCTTCTGGATCTATACATTTCAAGTCTTGTTTCTCCTTATACGATCCATATGTTTCCCGGGTTGTGAATTGTAGGCATGCTTATGTTCTATAAGCCTGCCCTTTGTGTCAGTATAGAGTGAGTCGGTACAATGACGGGAGGAGTATTTTTGGAAGCCGTTCCTGTGCTGTGAAGGAGAGTAGTAACAACAGTATACAGAGGTGACTGCGGATCACAGAAATACATACCACTAAGCCCAACAAATGTGACCCCAACTTAATTTCTTCTTAGCTGAACCACAAATACTCATGGACGCTCCAATTTACAAAAAATTATATGACTGTGAACACACCGCTAAGCCCCCTCCCAGAGCCTTGGAAGTGTCTTGTATAAGTGAAGAACCCCGAGGCATAAGTTTCGTTGGCTTCATGGTAAATTCGCTTTTCTACCATTGGCTTCTACCCTTTTCTCCCAACGATGTGGTGTTAAAGACCTTCATAGTTATGTTGTTTGCACCTGTCTTACAGTTGCAGTCACCTTATCTTACACTGTCTTGTCTGTAACACTTAAGTGTGTGAATATACATACGCACATTCATGTATATTCAGTAACTATATGTATTTGCCTCCTTCTCCAGGACTGATCTCAGAGATCTTTGAACTGTGAAATGCTTATTTTTGCTTCCTATACAATATTAGTCTTTGTGGATAAATCTTTCTACATATATATAAACTTCTCTGTCATTGATGGGCAAAGGCATGGACATTTTAAAAGGCATTTTGACACAATTTTCACAATTATCTTCCAAAAAGTTTACTCCTGTGAACATTGCTACTAGAGATACATTGTTTTACCACACTCTCCAAAAATGATTGTCGTGATTCAAGTTCCAAAACAATCCCATGTGTCCATTACTTTGGGATAATTTTTTTTTTTTTTACTATATTGAGTTTTGCTATTTGGGATCATGGTATATGTTTTTTCGTTATTCAAGTAATCTTTATATGTCTAAGCAAAATGTAACCATTTTCTCTCTAGATGTTTTACACATTCTTATTAAAGTTTTTCTGGGTATTTCATACTTTGTTGCTATTGTAAAGAACATCTTTTTTCTCTTGAATTGTTTACACATTCATTGCTGGTATATACAAAAACTTGATTTTTGTGTATTTATTTAATAGTTATTACTTATTTTGACTTAATTACAATAGTTGTTAAGATAGATATTTTTTAAGGAAGTAGATTTTTTGTTTACTAATGGTTTAGATATCAAGGTTAAGCCAATGTTTATGGGGTTTATATAAAAATAATATTTAATCATATTCTTTAAATCCACTTACATGATAAATTTGATTAAAATATTTCTTTATATTAAATCATAATCATATTTCTGAATAAATCCTTTTTGGTCCTGGTGTTTTATTCTTTTTTTTTTTTTTTTTTTTTTTTTTTTTT